>NW_027469273.1:0-261117 GCF_051020765.1 Lasioglossum baleicum
ATTATTTTATTTAATTATTTACTAATTGCATTATTGATGTCAATTATTTTAATCTATTCAGGATTTACTCTTTCAATGTGTTATAATTATATATTAAAATATAATTTAAAAAATCAATTATATATATAATTTATACATTAATTTTAGGTATACGATTTGTAATAATTCAATTATTTGAATATATTTATTCGTATTTCACAATTATTGGTAGTGTTTTTTGTTCATTATATTTTTTAATAACAGGATTCCATGGATTTCATGTATTAATTGGATTAATTATATTATTTTATACATTTTTACGATTAAAATTTAATCATTTTTCAAAATCTCATCATATTATTTTTGAATTTTCAGTTTGATATTGGAATTTTGAAGAATTAATATGATTAATTTTATATTTTAAATTATATTTATTAGATTTAATTTATTATATATAGTAGAAATAAATACATTTAATTTCCAATTAAATAATTATTATAAAATTAACATACATAAAATACTTATTATAATAAATTTTATTTATTTATTTTAAAAAAACAGTATTTAAAAGTAAATATTAATCGTTATAATCCATAACTTCCTAATTTTAAGATAATTGATGCTAGAATTATTGAACCATAAAAAGGTGCTTCTACATGAGATTCTAATAACCAAGAATGTATCATATATATAGGAATTTTAACTAAAAATGATAATAATATATAAATAAATATAAATATTGAAATATAATTACTAGTTAATTCTATTTATTAAAAATTTAAATTATTGCTTTTTGTATATAAATGTGAAAGAATAAATAATAAAGGCAATGAAAAAATTAACGTATAAAATATCAAATTAAATCCTGCTAAAATTCGATTTATAGAATTACATCAATTTATTAATAATAAGAAAATAATTAATAATCTAGCTACAAATATTAAATAAAAAAATAAGCAATTCATAGAAATAAAAAAAAATATAAATATCATTATTATATAATTAATTAATGAACATAATTTATATTCTTTATTTAAATTTAACAAAATGAAAGAAAAAATTCATAAAGTTAAAATTAATAAATTAAAAGAATAAAACCTTAATCTTAAATCTATAATAATGAACCTTAAATCTAATCAATTTAATTTTATCATTACAAAAAAAGTTACTGAATATAATAAATTAATTTAATTAATACATAAATTAAATTAATTTTAAATAAACAAAAAATATTAATAATAAAATTAGTAATTCATTCATTTGAAAATTTTAATTAATTAACATAATTAATTTAATTTTTTGATGGCAATATATATAATTTAATCTTACTATTAATGATAACCCTAAAATTGCTTCTCTTACTGAATAAATTAAATATATTAAATATATTCACATATTGTTATTACAAATTAAATATATTAAATTAGTAAAAGAAATATATTCAATTAAAATTAAAAATATTAAAAAATAATTATTAATATAAAATAATATAATGAATTTAAACACTAAAATAATAATTATAATTTCAACAATTATTGTAGTTTAATAAAAATATTAATTTTGCAAATTAATAATAATAATTAATTATTTGAAGCTAAATAATATTTTTATATTAATAAAGTTCAAAAAAATTTTTTAATAAAATTATTATAGTATCCAAAAATTTGTTTCTAAGAACAATTTTTTGGAAATGAAATTAAATATCATAATATACATATACATATATATAAATATAATTTATAATAATAATAAATACAATAACAATAAATTTAACATCATTAATTATATCACTATTAATTATAAATTTAATGTTAGAAATTAATAATTTTTATTCTCGTGTGACATATATATTATTTTTTTTAAATCATTGTTTTAATTATAATGTATTTTTTATATATAAATTAATTACATCTATAAATATTTACATTTCAGGTATTATAATTATTTTTTCTTATTTTATTATTTTATTAAATTTACCAAAATTTAAATGTAATGAAATTAATATCCTATGAATTTAATAATAAATTATTTTTTATTTAAAAATTACTTATTTAATAATTTAAATTTAAATTTAAATACTAATTTAATAATAATAATTGAAATGAAAAAATTTATTCAAATATTAATATACTATTTCTTATAATTATAATATTATTTGTTACTATATATTTTTCAGTTAAAATAACATCCATTATGAAAAAATGAATACGAAAAAAAATATAAATTAATATGAGTAAATGTAAATAATTAAAAAGTAATAAAACCGTAAATAAATAAAACTAAATATAAATTTTAATGTTTTATTACTCTTTAAGTTTTTATATAAATATTAATATTTTATATTTTGCATAGTAATTTATATTATTGATATTGTATATAGATATTAATATTATTATACCTATAAATATTAATATTATATGAAATTTTGGATCAATTCTTGATTTATTTTTATTAATTCAAATTTTTTCAGGTTTTATTTTATCATTAAATTATTGTACAAATATTAATTTTGTGTTTATAGGAATTTCTCGTATTATAAAAGATGTAAATTCTGTATGACAGATTCGATTAATTCATATAAATGGAGTATCTTTTTATTTTATAATGATATATTTACATATTGCACGAAATTTATTTTATTATTCATTTAAATTAAGTATAGTTTGAAATATTGGAACTACAATTTTTTTATTATCAATAATAACAGCATTTATAGGATATGTTTTACCATGTGAACAAATATCGTTTTGAGGAGCTATAGTAAATACAGATTTTGTATCAGCAATTCCTTATATTGGTCAATTATTAGTAGAATGAATTTCAGGAGGATTTTCAATTAATAATTCAACATTAAATCGATTTTTATCTGTACATTTTATTTCACCATTAATTATTATAATAATAGTAATAGTACATTTAATTACTTCATATATTACCGGATCAACAAATCCTGTAGGAACAAATAGAAACATTTATATAATTCCATTTTATCCTTATTTTATAATTAAAGATTTAATAGGATTCATTATTATTCAAACTTTGTTTGTATTTATTAACATTCAATTTCCTTATTATTTTGGAGATCCTGATAATTTTGAAATAGCTATTTCAACAATTACACCAGTTCAGATTAAACCAGAATGATAATTTTTATTTGCTTATTCAATTTTACGATCAATTCCTAATGACTTTGGAGGAGTAATTAGATTAATATTTTCAATTTTAATCTTATTTACATTACCTTTAATAAATAATAATTATTTAAAAAATTTTAAAAATTGTCCTATTAGACAATACTATTATTGATATTTTATTAACAATTTTTTAATATTAACATGATTCGAAGGACAAATTATTGAACATCCTTATATTTATTTAAATATTTTTTTTTACTTCATCATATTTTTTATGTTAGATTATATCATTTAAATTAAATAAATTTTGAGATTATTTAATTTATTAAATTTAATAAACTTGAATAAGTATATATTTTAAAAATATATTATAAAAATTAAATTTTTCATTAACTTAAAAAAAAATTATAATTTTTTTTGGTAAATGTATTAATATTAAACAATTTAAAATAATAATTAATATATCAGTCCAACAAAAACTTATTGACTGATCAAATCGAATACGTGATAATAATGCTCGAATTCAAATTAATAAAATAAAATTAAACATATGAGTAATAAAAAATAATAATGATCAATAACTATAATTAAAAATATAATTAAAAATAATAATCTTATAAATATAATATTTAAATATTCCGATAAAAAAATTATTGTAAATATTCTTCTATGATATTCATTATTAAAACCAGAAGCTAATTCCGATTCTCCTTCAATTAAATCAAAAGTTGTTCGATTTAGATCAACCAATAAACTAATAAAAAATATATAACATATAGGATTTAATGAAATAAAAAATATAATATTCAATTGATTTAATTTTAAATTCCTTAAAGAAAATCGTTATATTAAAATAAAAGAAATTATAGTTATAAAAAATATTCTAATCTCAAATGAAATTATTCGAGCAATTGATCGAATAGAACCTAATATTGCATAATTATTATATGAAAATCAACCAATTAAAAAAACTGGAAAAGTTATTAATCTTATAATAAAGAGAACAAAAATTATTGAATATTTAGATTCAATAAATATATTTAAATTAATTCAAGTAAAATTAATCATTAAAGAAACGATAAAATAACTGTAATTATTGGACTGATAATAAATATTAAGCTATAATTAAGAATAAATCATTCTTTAGTTAATAATATTAGGTTGGGGAAAAAGAAATCCATTATTTTTTCGGTAGATGGCTGTAGTGATCGATATCTCGTAAATTATCGATCAAACAATTTCAAATTTATGCTCGTTGTCAAGGTAACAGTTCGCACTAAAAGAATTCGTTTGCAGTTTTTTGTTTTGTCCATTCAGTTCTGAGTTACACGGCGTTAAAGATGGAAGTCAACAAAGAGAAAATTCGGTACATTTTACAGTTTTTCTTTGATAAGGGCGAAAATGCAAGTCAGGCGGCTGAAAATGTGAATAGTGTTTATGGTCCCGATACTGTAACAGCTAATTACGCGCAATTTTGGTTTCGTCGATTCCGTTCGGGTATTTTTGACGTTAAGGATGCCCCTCGCACAGGCAGGCCCGTCGTCGAAAATGTCGAGAAAGTCACTGAAATCATCGAAGTGGACCGGCATGTTAGTAGTCGTAGCATCGCCCAGGAGTTAAAGATCGACCACAAAACAGTTTTAAACCATTTGTACAAAGCTGGGTTTAAAAAAAAGCTTGATGTTTGGATGCCACACCAATTAACACCAAAAAACATGAAGGATCGAATTTCCATCTGCGAAGCCTTGGCCAAACGTAATGAAATCAACCCATTTCTTAAACGGATGGTGACTGGGGATGAGAAATGGGTCACATACGACAACATTATGCGAAAGCGATCGTGGTCACAGCGCGGTGAAGCAGCTCAGACGGTGGCCAAACCGGGACTAACGGCCAGGAAGGTTCTGCTTTGCGTTTGGTGGGATTGGAAAGGAATCATTTATTACGAGTTGCTTCCATATGGCCAAACATTAAATTCAGACATCTATTGTCAACAACTGGACCGTCTGAAGCGAGCAATTGACCAGAAACGGCCAGAATTGGCCAACAGAAGAGGTGTCGTGTTCCATCAGGACAACTCCAGGCCACACACTTCTATAGTGACTCGTCAGAAACTCCGGGAGCTTGGTTGGGAAGTTTTGATGCATCCACCATACAGTCCGGACCTCGCACCAAGCGATTACCATCTTTTTCTTGCATTGCAAAACTTTTTTAGTGATAAGAAATTGGCATCAATGGAAGAGTGTGAAAATCAATTGCTGGAGTTTTTCGCTAATAAGGAACAAGACTTTTATGAGAGAGGCATAATGAAGCTACCATTCAAATGGCAACAAATTATAGAACAAAATGGTGCATATTTGACCTAAATCGGACAATGCAAAACATGTTAAATAAAGTCTTGAAGTTCACGTAAAAATAATGGATTTCTTTTTCCCCAACCTATTATTAAAGCATCTCTAAGAGGTTGAGATAAACCTAAAAGTCCAATCTTATTTGGTCCTGTTCGATATTGAATGTATAATAATAATTTACGTTCAAGTAAAGTTAAAAGGGCAAACCCAATTAACAAGAAAATCATTATAATTAAAAAATTTAATATTCAAAAGTAATAATAAATTTTATAAAATAAAATTATTATTTATTTTATACCTAATATAATTTATTTAAACTCTAAATTTTACACACTTTAATTTGTTAAAATAATTATATTAATTTTAATTTTTAAATATTCATTATATACAATAAAATTATTTCTCAATGAAAGTCCTGTCGTACAACTAATTAATCAAATTATTATAGATAGAAACAGATCTGACTTACGTCGATGTGAACTCAAATCATGTAAGAATTCAAAAGTCGAGAAGAATTGACTTTTAAATTTCTACATCTAAAATTTATCTTAATTCAACATCGAGGTCGCAATCATCTTTATTTATTTGTTATTTAAATAGATATTCCGCTGTTATCCCTAAGGTAATTTATTCTTCTAATTAGTATTATTATATAAAATTTAAATATTTCCCTAAATCAAAGTTTAATAAATATTATAATATAAAGTTTAATAAATTTACAAATCCTCCCAATTAAATATTAATTTGTTAGTATTAATTGAACATATTATGAATTATTATTAAATTAATATCAAATTCTATAGGGTCTTATAGTCCCATAATCTAATTTTAGCATTTTATCTGAGAATATACATTAATCAATTATAATTGAGACAGTATATATTTCATTCAATCTTTCATTCCATCCTTTAATTAAAAGACAAATGATTATGCTACCTTAGCACAGGCAATATACTGCATCTATTTAAAAATTCATTCAGCAGATATGACTTTAAATTAAATTCTAAAAGACATGTTTTTGATAAACAGGTGAATATATATATATATATATATATATATATATATATATATATATATATATATATATAAATTTGCCTAACTCCTTAATTATAAATATTAATAATTAATCAAATTTATATTAATAAATAATTACTAATTTAATCATTATAATAAATTTTTAATAGTTTAAAATCTTTTTTTCAAATTATTATATTAAATAATTAAACTTCTATAATTTCAATTCTAAATTATTATATATTTTTTATTTATAATTATTTTTAAATTAATAAACATAAATAATAATAAATTTAAATTGTGATTTATAAATTTATAGTTTATTCCATAAATTTTAAATATAAAAATTTTAATTATATATTAATTATATAATTAAAAAGAAATTATATCGAAATTTAATTTAACTTTTTAAAAACTGGATATCAATAAATTCGAATAGCATTTAACTTCTAATTGTAAATTTATAATTTTTATTCTACACAAAAAGTTATTTATATTTAGCTCATTTATTTTCGAGATAATTTAATATAATTAAATTAAATTAATTAACCTTGATTTAAAAGGTATAAAATAACTTTCATTTTATATAATATAAATTAAATTTCAATTCCATTACTTACTATATATTTAAATATAATTAATTCTAATTAAATACTTAAACATTTAATATTAATTATAATTTTAATTGTTATAAATCTATTTATGAATTAAAAAATAATTTACAAATTCAATAATTTTGAATGTATAATATTTATTTTATAAAAATTTAATTCATATAAATTGATATTAATTAAAAATATTAATAATTATTAAGTTTAAAATTTTATGAACTAAAAACACTTCCCAGTACCTTTACTATGTTACGACGTATTGCATTTATAATGAAATTCACGGGCAATTTGTACATCTTGTTTATTATATTCAGTATAAATAATTATTTATATTCACTGATAAATCCTCCTTCAAATCAATATTAAAATTAAATTATTCAAAATTAAATATTATTATAACTAATTTTATCTTAAATTTCCTCTATTCTGATTAGAATTTATATTATATCAAATTTTGATAAATTTATAATTTATTATTTACAATAAATCTGGGAACAACAATACATAAAGAAAATATTTAAGTATATCTTATCGTGGATTATCAAATTGATAAACTAGTTTTCCTAAATAAGTAAAAAGACTGGAATATTAATTTTAATGATTTACATTTAATTAATAAATAATTAATTATTTTCTATAAAAGGGTACCTAATCCTGGCTTTTAATAAAATTTTTAAGATCTATTTAATTAAAAATTAAATTTAAATATAATTTAAAAATTTCATCTATAATTTATTTATTTCATTAATTGACGAATATAAAATAAACAATTTCAATTGATTTAATTAATTTATAAAAATAGTTTAACCGCTATTGCTGGCTCCAAATTTATCTTTCTCAAAATTAATTTTCAAATCTAATTTTCATTAATTGTCATAGAAATTAAATACTAAAATAAATATTTATTTTGAATATTAAATTTTTTTATATTATATTAATATTTAATATAAATTAAATAACAAATTTATTAGTTTAACTAATTATTAAAACAATATAAAAATTTTTATATATTTTATTAAAAATTTATTGAAATTTCGATTTAAACTTAATTTTAACTTAAAATTGCAAATTTTATATTATAAATTATAACTAAAAACCTATTTAAAATTACAAACTTAATTTATTCCTTTTTGTGTAAAAAAATATTTTATAAAATTCTATGATAATTATTATACTTACAACAAATTTTATTAATATACATATATATATATATATATATATATATATATATATATATATTTAAACATATAATAATTAAAGTACAATAAATAATTTAATAGCCATTAATATTAAAATATTTATAGTATTTATATCCATAAATAAATTATTACACAAAATAATTAATATACCTATAAATGAATAATATTAATAAAACTATAAAATATTAAAGTAAATTATAATTTATTGAATTTATATTCTTAATTAAATTAAATAATTAATATCCCTATAAATATTAATAAGCTATATTCATTTAATATTTATTGGTTTTCTATCACTAAATAAATTAAATAATTAATAAACCTATTAATGTTAAAAAAAATTTAATATTTATATCCTTAAATAAAATATTATAAAGTAATTAATAAACCTACAAATAATATTAATAAGACTATAAAATATTAAAATAATTTATAATATTTATAGATTTGAAATTCGTAAATAAATTAAATAATTAATAAACCTATAAGGCTTTAAAATAAATTATAATATTTATAGATTTCATATTCAAAATAAGTCAAATAATTAATAATCCTATAAATATTAAAATTATGTTAATTTAACATTTATAGGTTTTGTATCCCTAAATAAATTAAGTAATTAGTAAACCTATTAATATTAAAAAATTTTTTTTTACTTATAGATATTGTATCCTTAAATAAATAAAACAATTCATAAACTATATTTAATAAATATTTATTTAATATTCATAGATTTAAATAAATTATTACAACATAATTAATAAACATATAAATAGTAAATAAATTATATTTCAAATTATAATTATTTAATAAACTAATGTTATAATTTAATTATGATTATTTTCTACTCGACTAAAATAATATAAAATTGAATAGTTGTACTACTCGACTAAAATAGTATGATATTATTGATACCATTAAAATAGTGTAAAATTAATTATTTATAATAAATTAATATATACTACTCGACAAAAATAATATAAAATTAATTGTTTATAATAAATTAATTTATACTACTCGACTAAAATAGTATAAAACTAATTGTTTATACTACTATAATACTATAAAATTATGTATTTATAGTAAATTAGTTTATACTACCCGACTAAAATAGTATAAAATTGATTATTTATAATAAACTGATTTATACTACTCGACAAAAATAATATAAAATTAATTGTTTAAAATAAATAAATTTATACTACGCGACTAAAATAGTATAAAACTAATTATTTATACTACTATAATACTATAAAATTATGTATCTATAGTAAATTAGTTTATACTACCCGACTAAAATAGTATAAAATTAATTATTTATAATAAATTGATTTATACTACTCGACTAAAATAGTATAAAATTACTTGTTTATAATAAATTAATATATACTACTCGACTAAAATAGTATAAAATTAATTATTTGTACTACCTAAATAGTATAAAATTAATTGTTAAACAAATTTCATATAAAATTTTATTTTATAATATATCGATAGATTACCAGCTTAATAGTCTATAAGCTTAATAATTTGCTGATTTATATTTTAAGTTTAATAGAACTTGTCAACAGTAGAAAATTTCAATGGAACAAGTTTTCATATTACATATGCAATAAAATTAGCTAACCACTATACTAGTTGTAAATGTAAATAGAGCAAATTATACGCATTAAAATTTGTCAACAGTAGAAAATTTCAATAGAACAAATTTTCATATTATACATGCAATAAAATTAGCTCACCACAATACTAGTCGAAAATGTCAATGCAGAAAACTTGACACTATAACATTTGTCAACAGTAGATAATATCAATTAGTTCTCGCTATGTACATTAAAGTAGAAGGTCAATCCGTCGGAGGACATTACCAAATGGTATAAAGTCATTCTTTTACCGAATACATAACCTTCCTAGAACCCAACCCGCTTTAACGAGTTTCATGCTTACTTTTTGAGGAAATAAACGAGTATTCATTATAGCAGAAGCACACATTATTTTCAAACATGAAAAAGAAGATCGAGTGTCAAACCCTTCGAGATCGTTACCAACTTCTTTCTGAATCGTACGTTTGAGTCAATAGCTTCACCTACCATTGTGGTACCGAGAGTCAAGCCCAGAATGCCAGGAGTAAACACACTGAAAGTATTGTTAGTTGACGACCGTAACTGACGGTTTGAATATTAAAATAAAGCCTCAAACCGTTCCAGGACGATATCAATTGCTATAAAGTCGATCGTTTTGCCGAAGACCTTACCCGTCAAAAAACAAACCTGCTGTTTGGGGGGGGGGGGGTATAGCTTCGTGTTCCGAGATAAAAATTAGTATTCGTTTTAGTGTCGAGCACCTTAACTGCACGTATGAAATAGAAGATCGAGGGTTTAACCATTCGAAAACGTTACCACTTTCTTGGAGAGACGAACGGCTAAGTCCATAGCTTCACGCATTCCAATAATCTACGAGTCAAACCATGTATGCCCGGAGTAAATGATACTAATTCGCTACCATCAACACTGAGAAAGACACTTGCTGCAGCGGGTTGGGCTTCTCGGAAGGTATGGCCTTCGGTAAAAAGTTTAAAGCTATACGAATAAATACCGTTCTACAACGATTCGACGTGCGACTTTCATATTCGAACCGTGAATAAATATGTCTATTGCCAATACGTTTCAGCAGATTTATTCCTGGAGTGCCTGGTCTTAATCTCAGAATCCCAGGATAGGTGAAGCGCTTGACTTGGCGATCGACTCTCAACGAAATGTCACGTTCCCGATCCATTTGACAACTGACTTTCTAATTGATACAAGCAATTTAGGGGCCAGTCACTGATATGGATACTAATTTCTTTCTCTGAGCACGAAGTTATACAATCTGTACAGCGGGTTATGTTCTCGGAAGGAAAGGACTTCGGTGAAAAGTGTGACTCTATACCAATTGATAATGATCTCCGACGAGTATGACTCTCTACTTTAATACTCATTCCGTGAATTACGGTGGGAATTGCCTATCAAGTTCAGCGATTTACTCCGAAATGACTTGTTTCACTCACGGAATCACAGGGTGGGTTGCCGCCATCGACTTGGCCGGTTTTGTTCTCAAAGGTAGTGGTATCGCTCTCGAACGGATATTACTCTCGTGTTTTCTTTCATGCATGAAAATAAGGCGTTCGTCTGCTAAAACATCTGCTAATTTGTTTCCGCCAACTCCAATCAGGACACTATATATGGCGTGATGGGCTCATCGGACGGTAAGGCCTCCGGTAAAAAATTTGACTCTACACCAAAGATAAAGCTCTATAACCATTTGACGCCCTACCATAGTATTCATACCGTGAATAAGGTGTCTATTGCCAATACTGCACAGCAAATTTACTCTCGGAATACCTGGTATAACTCTCGAAATCGTAGGATACGTGAAACTATTGACTTAGCCGTTCGTCTCTCACAGAAGATGGTAATGTCCTATAACGGTTTGACACTCGATCTTGTCAGTCATACATGAAATGAAGGTACTCGTCAGTAAATGTATACTAGTTGGTACTTCTGAATATGGTGTTATACTCTCGAATCGGCGAGTTTGCTTCTCCGAATGTAATGGTCATCGGTAATGTGTTTGTCTTTATACCAATTGGCGATTCACTCAAAATGTTTTTGCCCTCTTCTTTTTTATTCAAACGTGAAATAAGGTGTCTATTGGCAATACTTTCAGCGAACTTACTCTCAGCTTTCCCGGGTTGATTCTCGGAATCATGGGGTAGGTGAAGCTATTGACTTATCCTTTCGTCTCTCACAGACCGCGGTAACCTTCTCGAACGGTATTGACGCTCCATTTAAATATTCAAACCGTGTATGAAGGTGTTTATTACTAATACTCACCATCGGATATACTTTAGCATACCTGGTTTAACACTGTGAATCACAGGAGAGGTGAGGAGCTACTTACCTATCCGTTCTAATTTACCTTTCTTCGGTAAAACGTTTTACTGTATACCAACTGGAAACGCAGTCGAACGGATTGTCTCTACTTTAATATTCATACCGCGAATTCGGGCGACTATTTGCCAATACTCTACAGAGAATTTACTCCCGATATACATGCTTTGATTTTTCGGTATCGCAGGATTCGTGAAGCTATGAACTTAGCCATACCACTCTCTCAAAGAAGAAGGTATCGTTCTCTATAAAGTATGAGCATCGATCTTCAAATTCATACATGAAATTAAAGTGCCCGAAACAAGAAATATAATAATTTGATCTCTGATCACGAAGACGTACCCTCGATGCAGCGCGTTCACTTATCGTAGGCAAAGCCCTTGTTTAATGAGTGTGACTCTATAATTGTACGCAACGTTCATCTACGTTTTGACGCCCCCGCTTTATTATTCATACTGCGAAATAGGCGTATCTATTGTCATACTGTGCAGCGCGTTTCCTCCCGGAATACCCTTGTTTGTCTCTCGGATTGTGAGGATAAGTTTAGCTATTGAATTAGGAGTTCGTCTCTAGGAGAAAGGTTTTATCGGATCTCCATCGGTGTGACTCGCGATAATTCTATTCACGCATGAAAATAAGGTGTGCGTCTCTTTAAACTGACTTCTGATCTGATTCCGTGATCAATAATCCTGCGCTCGCAACAACTGGTTCCGGTTCATGGAAGGCAAGGTATCCAGTAAAAAGTTTGACTACATACCATTTGGCAATGTTCTCCGATGGACCGACATACAACTTTAATATTCAAACTGTGATTAAGGTGTCTATTGCCAACACTATGCAACGGATTTACTTAGGAACACATGGTATGACTCTCGGAAACGCACGGTATATGACGCTAATGTCGTATCTGTTAGGATAATCATATAATGTTGTAACGGTCACGAACTGATTTACCCTCTGTCACCTAATTTATACATGAAATTAAGATGAAATCACTATAATATATACAAATGTGATTCTCCGAACACGTTGCTATACTCTCGAGTACGGCAGGATAGCCTCTCGAACCGTAAGGCATTCGGTAAACGGATTGAATCTATAGCAATTAGTAACGTTCTCACAAGGTGTGGCGCTCTATTTTAATATTCTCTCTGCGAATTAAGGTATCTATTGCTAGTACTCTTCAGCGTATTTACGCCCGGAATACCTTGATTTGCTCTCGGAATCATAGAATAGGTGAAGCTAATAACTAAGGCGTTCGGTTCTCAACTATGCTGATAACGTTCTCGAACGGTTTGACAATCGTTCTTGTGATTTATAGATGAAGTTAAGGTGCCGTCACTAAAATTTATACTATTATCCTTCTCTGACCATGGAGTTATGCTCTCGATACTGCGGGTTAGTTTCTCGGAAGGCACGCCCTTCGGTGAAAGGTGGACTCCTATACCAATAGGTAACGTTGTACAAATGTGTGACCCTGTACTCTTTAATGTTCATTCCGAGAACTTTTGGTTTGAGTGCCGGTACAGTTCAGCAGATTTACTCCTGGAATACCAGGCTTGACTCCCGTAATCACATCTAACGTTGAAGCTATTGACTATGCCGTTCGACTCTCAAAGAAGGTGGGCACTTCCGGAAGGGTATTACCAATAAACACCCTAATCCGCGGTTTGATTGGTAAAGTAGAACGTCAAACCGTGTGAGTAGGTTATCAATTACTATAAATTCAAATTCATTACCGAAGTCCTTACGGTCCGAAAAACTAACCCGCTGAATCGACATGACAACCTTCATGCTCAGAAGAAAAAAATTAATATTCCTTTCAGTGACGGGCACCATAACTTCATGTACGATTTAGAAGTTTGATGGTCAAACCGTTCGAGAACGTTGCCACGTTCTGAGAGAGTCGAAAGTCTAAGTAAATAGCTTCATCCATCCTGCGATTCCGAGAGTCAAACCATGTTATTCCTGGAGTGAATGCGTTGAATAGTATTGGAAACTGACACCTGAAATCACGTCTTGAATATTACTGTAGAGCGTCATACCGTTTGAGAGCGTTACCAATTTGTATAAAAGTCAAACGCTTTAACGAAGGCCTTACTATCCGGGAACCTGAGCGCCTTCATCGGGGAATGATTTCGTGTTCGGAGAAAGAAAATTAATATTCATTCCAGTGTCGACATGTTAACTTCAAGTGAATTAGAAGATCGATTGTCAAACCGTTCGAGGATGTTACCACCTTTTTTGGGGGTCGAGCGATCAAGTCAATAGCTCCACATATCCCACGATTCCGAGAGTCCTAACGAGGTAATCCTCGAGTATTGGCAATAGATACCTAAATTCGCGGAATGAATATTGAAGTGGAGCGTCACACGCTGTGAGAACGGAACTAATTGCTATAAAGTCAAACGTTTTACCGATTGCCTTACCGTCAGAGAATGCATCCCACCGTATCGAGAGTATAGCTACGTGTTTAGGCAAACACATTGGTGTACAATTTTGTGACCTCACCTTAAATTCATGTATGAATTATAAGATCGGGGGTCAAACCCTGCGAGAACGATACCAACTTCTTTGAGATTAGGACGGCTAAGTCAATAGCTTCATGCATCCTGTCATCTAAAGAAGTAAAACCAGGTATTTCCGGAGCAACTCCGCTGAAAAGCCTTGGCAATAGACACATTAGTTCACGGTATGAATATTAAAGCAGAGCGACAAAACTTTTGATGGCGTTACCAAATTGTTATAAAGCCCAACATATTACCGAAGGCCTTACCTTCTGCAATCCCCACCGGTTTCATCGAGAGAATAAGTTAGTGTTCCAGAGAAAGAAACTAGTATTAATTTTAGTGACAGGCATCTTAACTTGATGTCTTATTTAGAAGCTCGATGGTCAAACATTTCGAGAACGTTACCACCTTCTTTGAGAGTCAACAGATGAGTCAATAGCGTCACCTATCCTGTGATTTCGAGGGTCCAATCAGGTAATATCAAAGTAAATCCGCTGACGAGTATTGCCAATTGACACCTTAATTCCAGGTTTGAATATTAAAGTAGAGCTTCAAATCGTTTGAGAACGCAACCAATTGGCATTACGACATACTATTTACCTGATACCTTACCTACCGTGAACCAAACCCGCCGTACCGAGAGTATAACTTTGTGCTGAATGAGATACAATACTTTACAATTTAGCAACGGGCACCCTAATTTCATGAATGGATTAGAAGATAGAGATATAAACGGATCGAGAACGTTCGCACCTTATTTGGGATTCAAAAGGGCTAAGTTAATTGCTTCACATATCCTGCGATTCCGACAATCAAACCTGGTATTCCGGTAATAAATGCGCTTAACAGAATTGGTATTGGACACCATCATTCAGGATTTGAATATTAAAGTAGAGCGTCAAACAGTTAAGAACGTTACAAGATGCTATAATGTCAAACGTTTTACATATGTCCTTACCCTCCGTGAACATAATCCGCTGTCTCCACAGTATAAATTCATGACGAGAGACACAAATTAGTATACATTTTAGTGACGGGCACCTTAACTTCACGTATGTATTAAAAGATCGAGTGTCAGACGATTCGAGATCGTTACCACCCTGCATGAGAGTGGAACGGCTGAGTCAATCGACACAGCCATCCTGTGATTCCGTATAATCTAACCTGGTGTTCCCGGCGGAAAACAACGTCACATTATTGGCAGTAGACACCTTAATTCACGCTATGAATATTAAGGTAGAGAGTCAAACCGTCGGAGAACATTACACGTAAGTATAAAGTCATTCCGTTTAGACATTACCTTACCTTCCGAAAACATTACTGGCAGCAGGGACTGTGCAGCTTCGTGTTCAGTGAAACATATTAGTATCCATTTTTGTGACGGGACCATTAATTTAATGCATGAATGAGAGGATCGCGAGTCAAACCGTTTCAGAACGTTACCTCCTTGTTAGAGTATCGCATATGTATGACAATAGCTTCACCAATACTGCGATTCCGAGAGCAATACCTGGTATCTGAGGAGTACATCCGCTGAACAGTATTGGCAATGCATACCTTGACTCACAGTTTGTATATCAAAGTAGAGCGTCAAACCCTTTGAGAACGTTGCCAATTGATATAAGGTCATAATTTTTTACCGGATACCTTAGACTCCGGGAACATAATCCGCGGTACCGTGGGTATAACATCGTGCTCATGGAAACAAATTGGTATATATTTTATCAGACGCGAACCTCAATTTCATGTATCAATAAGAATACCACGTGTCAAACAGCTCGCGAACCTTACCACCTTCTGTGATAGACGAACGGCAAAGTCAATAGCTTCAGCTATCCGGTTATTCGGAGAGAAAAATCAGGTATTCCTGCAGTAAATCCACTGAACTGTATTCGCAATACACACCTGAATGCACGGTTTGTATATTAAGGTGGAGTGTCAAACCGTAGGAGGATATTACCAATTCGAATGCAGTCATTCTTCTTGCCGAATATCATAACATCCGAGAACCGAACCCGCTGTGGCGAGTGTCCTCGTTATTGCTCACGGAAACAAATTAGTGGACATACTTGCAGAAGGACACCACATTTCAATGAATGAATATCATAATGGTGAGTCAAACCGTTCCAGAACGTTTCCACTTTCTTTGTGATATCGCACATATAACACAATAGCTTTACCTATCCTGCCATTCCGAGAATGTAACCAAGTAGTCCGGGAGTAAATCCGCTGAAGGGAATTGGAAATTGATACCTTAATTCGCGGATTGCATATTAAAATATTGTATCACACCGTTGTAGAACGATGCATATTGGTATACTGTCAATCTCTTCACCGACGGCCGTACCTTCTGAGGTCACATCCCGTTGGATCGAGAGAATAAGTTCGTGTGCAGAGATGGAAATATTTATACATTTTTGTGACATGCACCTTAATTTTAGGTATGAATAAGAAAATCGATTGAAAACCATTCAACAACGTTTACACCTTTGTTGCGAGTCGCATAGCTAAGGCAACATCTTCACGTGTCCTGTCATTCCAAGAGCCATTAATGTTATTTTGTGAGTAAATTTGGTGAACAGTATTGGCAGTAGACGCCTGACTTCACGGTATGAATATTAAAGTGTAGATAATCCGTTGAATTACGTTTCCAGTTGGTATGCAGTAAAACGTTTTACCGAAGAACTTACTTTCAGCGAACGTAGCTCGCTGTATCGCGAGTGTAACTTCGTGTTCATAGAATGAAATTAGTACAAATTTTAGTGCGGGGCAACTGAACTTCATGTATGAATATGATGACCCTGTGTCAAACAGATGAAGGACGTTACCATCTTTCTCGATTGTCGTACAGAGCTCAGTCAATAGCTACAACTATCCCGTTATTCCGAGAGTCAATACGGGAAAACCCAGAGTAAGTCCGCTGATGGGTATTGACAATAGACACCTCAACGCACGGTGTATATATTAAAGCTGGCCGTCAAGCCATTGAATGACATTATCATGTCGAGATGGGTTAAACTTCCTACGGAATGCCTTACGCTGTATTGAGAGTATGACACCGTCTTCAGAGGTACGAAATCGAATACAGTTTAGTGACGAGCACCATAATTTCATGCGTGAAATGAAAGACAGAGGGTCAAGCCATGCGAAAACGTTTCCACCTTCTGTGACAGACGAACAGCTATGTCAATACCATCAGCCATCCTGTGATGCCGAGAGTCAAACCTGGTATTCCGGGAGCAAATCCGCTGAACTGTATTGGCAATTGTCTCCATAATTCACGATTTGAATATTAAAGTAGAACGTCAAATCGTTTTAGGGGGTTGCCATTTTGTATAAAGTCAAACACTTCACCGATAGGCTTATGTTTGGAGAAGCTGACCAGCCGTTTCGAGAGTATGACTTCAAGTTCAGTGAACGAAATTAGTATTCATTTCAGGGATGGCCACCTTATCTTGTGTATGAAGTGAAAGGTCGAAGGTCAGACAATTCGAGAATGTTAGCACATTCTGTGAAATACGAACAGATAAGTAAGTAGCTCCACCTCTCCTGTGATTCAGAGTGTTAAAGCAGGTAAGCCGAGAGAAAATCCGCTGAAGAGTATTAGTAATAAACACCTTCATTCACGGTTGGAATAGTAAAATTGAGCTTCAAACCGTATGAGAACGTTATATATTGTTGCAAAGTCAAACGTTTTACCAAAGGCCGTACCATACGCGAACCACACCCGCTTCATCGAGAGTATAACATCGAGTTTAGAGGGTAATTTTACTATACAATTTAGTGATGGCACCGTATCTTCATGCATGAATTAGAAGATCGAGGGTCAACACGTTCGAGAGCGTATCCACCTTCTGTTAGACACAAACGGCTAAGTCAATAGTTTCACCTATGTAGTGATTAGGAGTATCAAAAATCAGGTATTGCTGGAGTAAATCCGGTGAGCAGTATTGCTATCAGATACAGTAATTCACGGTTTGAATATTAAACTCACACGAGAAATGACGGTAGAACGTTACATATTCGCCTAGATTAAAATTTTAACCGAAGGCATATCCGACCGAGAATCTAACCCGTTGTAGCATGCGTCTAGCATAATGTTATCTGAAACAAGTTAGTAGACTGTTTAGCAGACGCACACCTTATATGCATGTATGAATAGCAAAATCGAGCGTCAGACTGTTCAAGAACGCTCTCACCTTCTTTGCTGTCCGCACAGCTACTTCAATAGCTTCAACTATCCTGTGATTCAGACAATGAAACCAGGTTCTGCGGGATTATATAGGCTGAACAGTATTGGCAGTAGATACATTTATTCCCAGTTTGCATATTGAAGTACGGCGTCAAACTGTTTGCGAGCGTTAACAATTGGCATAATGTCAAACACTTTACTGTAGACCTTACCCGCCGAAGAATTAATCGGCTGTATCGAATGTATAACATGGAGCTCAGAGGACCAAACGAGTAATCAATTTAGCGCAGTGCATCTTAATTTCGTGAACGAAATAGAAGATCGCGGTTCAAACAATTCCAGAACGTCACCACCTTCTTTGCAGAACGAATGGCTAAGTAAATAGCTACACCTATCCTGTGATTCCGAAAGTCCAATCAGGTATTCCGCGAGAAGATCTGCATTTCACTGTGGGAAATAGGCACCCTATTTCACGATATAAATATTAAAGTAAATAGTCAAACCGTTGTAGCACATTATCTATTGATGGAGTGTAAAAGTTTTAAAGGAAGTCCTTACCGTCCGAGAAGCAATCCCTCTGTATGACGAGTATAGCTACGCACTCACACAAGCAAATTCATATACATTTTAGTGTCGTGAACCATAATTTCATACATGAATTAGAAGATCGAATGTCAAACCGATCGAGAACATTACAGCCTTCTTTGAGAGTCGACCGGCTAAGTATATACCTTAATTTATCCTATGGTTCCGAGAAACAAACCAGGTATTCCTAGGGCGATTCCGCACATGGGTATTGTCAATCGATAGCTTAACTTGTGGAGTGGTTACTAAAATAGGGCGTCGCACTGTGTGAGAATGTTACTTATTCCTCCAAAATCAAATGTTTTACCGAATGACTTAACGTCTGACAAGCTAACCCCCCTTATCGAGAGTATAACTGTGTGACCAGGGATACACATTAGTATTCATTTCAGTGACGGGCACCATAAGCACAGGTATAAATTAGAAGATCGATGGTCTATCCGTTCGAGAACGTTGCCACCTTCTACGAGTGACGAACGGCTAAGTAAATAGTATCCTGCGATTCCGGAACTCAAACCAGGCATTCCAGAAGTAAATCCGCTTAACAGTATTGGCAATAGACACCTTGTTTCACAGTTTGAATATTAATGTGGAGAGACAATCCGTTTGAGAACATAACCAATTTGTATAAAGTCATACCTTTTACCGCATACATTACCACCCGAGAACCTATCCAGCAGTAACGAGTATCATGCTTGATGCCCACGGAAACAAATTAGAAGACCTTTTATCCGACGCACAGCCTCCTTCGTATATAAATGCGAAAATCGACATTCAGACCGTTCAACAGCGGTCCCACCTTCCTTATGTATCGAACAGCTATGTCACGAGCTTCGACTTTCTTGCTATTCTGATAGTCAAGCCAGGCATCCCGGGAGTAAATTCGCGGTCCAGTATTCGCAATAGACTCCCTAATTCACGGTGCGAGTACTAAAGCACAGTGTCCAACCGTTGCAGAACGTTCCTTATTGGTATAGAGGCAATCTTTTCACGGATGCCATATCTTCCGAGAAGCTAACCTGCTGTATCGAGAGTATAACGTCGTGATCAGAGATACAAGTTCGTATACATTTTATTGTCGGGCCCCTAAATTTCATGAATGAATAACTAGACCGAGTGTCAAACCGTTCGAAATCATTATCTCCTTATTTGAAGATCGCACAGATGTGTCAATAGCTGCAGCTATCCTGTGATTACGAAAGTCGAACCAGGTATTTCCGGAATAAATCCACTGAACAAGATTGCCAATAGACACCTTCATTAACGGATTGACTATTGAAGCAGACAGTTAATTAGTTATAGAACGGTACCTACTGGATTAGAGTCAAACATTTTAACGAAGACCATACCCTCCGTGGAACTAACCCGCTGTCTCGAGAGTATAACTTCGTGTTCAGAGAACGAAATTAGAATTCATTTCAGTGTACGGTACCATAATTTCATGTATTAATTAGGAAATTGAGCGTCAAACCTCTCGTGATCGTGGCTACCCTCTTTGAGAGTCGAACGGATAATTCCACAGCTCCACGTATCCTGCGATTCAGAGACTAAAACCAGGTATTCCGAGAGTAATTTCACTGTACAGTATTGCCAATATACTCCTTAATTCGCGGTGTGAATATTAGACTAGCGCGACACACCATGTGAGATCGCTACTAATTGCTATAAAGTCAAACGTTTTACAGAATGCATTATCGTTCCAGATGCCAACCCACCGAATCGAGAATATAGCTACGTGGTCCGTGAAACACATTATTATACAATTGCGGGACGTCGCCTTAAATTCATGTATGAATTAGAAGATCGAGTGTCAATTAGTTCCAGAACTTTACCACCCAGTTTGAGAATCGAACGGCTATGCAAATAGCTTCACCTATCCTGTGATTCCGAAACACAAACCAGGTATTTCGGGAGTAATTCCGCTTTACAATATTCGCAATGGACACCCTATTTCACTGTTTAAATATTATAGTAGAGCGTGAAGGCGTTTTATAACGGTTTTTCTTGGTATCGAGTCTAACGTTTTACCGACGGCCGTATCTTCCGAGAGGCTAACTCGCTGTATCGGGAGTATAACTGTCCGGTCAGAGAAATTAAGTGTTATACACATGAGGGACGGACAGCTTAGTTTAATGTATGTGTTTGAAGATCGAAGGTCAAACCGATAGAATCATGATACCACCATTTTCGAGAGTGGAACGGCCATGACAATTGGTTCACCTATGCAGTGATTCCGAGAGACAAACCAGGTATTCCGCGAGCAAATCCGTTGTACAGTATTGGCATCATACACTCGATTCCACGGTATACATATTAAACTCCAGAGGCAAACCGCTGGAGGACGTTACGCATTTGTATTCAGACAAACTATTCACCGAAGGCCTTACCTTCCGAGACGCTAACCCGTCGTTTGGTTATTATAAGTTAGTATACAGAGAAACAAATTAATATACATCCTTCCGTTGGCACCAAAATTTTATGTATGAATTAGTGGACCGATAGTCAATCCGCTCACGAACGGTGCCACCGTCCTTCAGCGACAGACGACTGAACCATTAGTTTCACCTATCTTGTGATTCCGAAAGTCAAACTTGATATGACCGGAGTAAATCCGCTGAATAGTATTGGCAATTGACATCATAATTCACGGATTGAATATAATTGCAGAGCGTCATGCGGTTTGAGTGCGATACCAATTGGTATAAAGTCAATTGTATTACCGAAGACCTTACCTTCCGCGAATATAACCGGCTTCATCGAGAGTATATGATCGTGTTCATCGAAAGAAATTAGTACTCACTGCAATGACTTACATCTTAACTTCATGTATCAATTATATAATTGCGCGCCAAACCGCTCGAGAACACCGCTACCCTCTTTCAGTGTCGAATGGATAAGTCAATAGCTCCTCCTGTCCTGTGATACCGCGAGAGACATCAGGCAATTCGAGAGTAAGTCCGCTCAGCAGTATTGGTACGAGACACCTGATTTCACGGTTTGAATATTAAAACTGAGCGTCAATCCATTTAATATCGTTACCAATTCCAATAAAGTCAAACGTGTTACCGAAGACCTTGCCCTCACAAAATCTGACCCGCTGTATCGAGAGAATGACTACGTGTTTAGAGAATCACATTAGTATACATTATCACGGTGGCATCGCAATTTCATTTGTAAATTAGAAGATGGAGCATAACACAGCACGCTACCGTTAGCACATTCTATGATATTCGAGCAGCTAAGTGAATAGCTCCACATATCCTGTGTTTCCGACTGTCATACCACGTATTCCTCGATCAAATCCACTGAACAGTATTGGTAATAGAAATCTCATTCCACGGTTTGCGTATTGAAGCAGACCGTCAAACTACTGAAGAACGTTGCCTATTGATAAACACTTAAACACGCTGCAGGTAGCCTTACCTACGGAGAAGCTAACTTGCCGCTTCGAGAGGGCATTCCGGGATTAAATCCACTGAACAGTATTAGAAATTGACACTTTCCACCACGGTATGAATATTAATGTACGGAGTCCAACTGTCAGAGAACATTATCAATTGGAATAAAGTCATTCTCTTTACCCAATACCTTTCCTTTTGAGACCCCAACCCGCTGTAGCGATTGTCATGCTTAGTTTTCACAGAAAGAAATGGGTATACATTTTAGCAGGCGGATACCTGATTTTCATGTATGAATAGGTGGGCCGAGGGTTAATGCATGCGATAACGTTGCCACCACCTGTGAGAGTCGAACTGATAAGTCAACAGCTACACCCCTGCTGTGAATGCGAAGGTCATAGCAGGTATACTGGGAGTAAATCCGCTGAACCGTATAGGTATTAGACGCCATAATTCGCGGTTTGAATACTACATTATAGCGACAAACCGTTTGATAACGTTTCCAGTTGCTATCAAGTCTAATGTTTTACGGAAGGCCTTATCCTCCGTTAAACCAACCCGCTGAATCGAGAGAATAACACCGTGTTACGAAGTACGAACTAGTGTACATTTTATGGACGAGCACCTTAATTTCATGAGTGAATTAGAAGATCGAGGGTCAATCCGTTTGAGAACGTTACCACCACCTTTCATAGTCGAACGTGTACGGCATTAGCTACATTCATCCTGTGATTCGGAGAGTCATACAAGGTATTCCGGGATAAAATCCACTGAGCAATATTGGCAATAGGCACCTCATATCGCGACATGAATATTAAGGTTGAGAGTACAACCGTCAGAGAGCGTTAAGTATTTGTATAATGTCTCCGTACCCAATACCTTACCTTCCGAGAACCCAACCCGCTGCAGCGATTGTGTTCCCTAGTTGTCTCGTGATCAAAGTAGTAGGCAGTTTAGCAGACAGACATATTATGTTCATGTATGAATTGGAATATCTAGAGCGAACCGTGCGAGAGCGATACCACCTTTTTTAGAGTGCCACAGCTGCCTCGATACTTTCAACTGCCCAGTGCGTACGAGAGTCAAACCTGGTATGCCGGTAGTATATCACCTGGTCAGTATTGGCAATAGATACCTTGATTAGAGCGAGTATTAAAATATTGCGTCACATCGTGTGAGAACGATACTAGTTGCTATATTCAAACCTTTTAAGGAAGGCCGTACCTTCCTCGAGCCTCACCCGCTTCAGCGAGAGTATAGCTTCGTGTTCTTAGTATCACATTAGAAAACATTGCAGTGGCGGGGGCCTTAATTTTGTCATGGACAAGAAGATCAAGCATCAAACCATCCTAGAAAGTCACCACCTTCTTTGAGATTTGAACCGCTAAATCAATAGCTTCACTAACACTTTGATTCCGAAAATCAAGCTAGATATTCCGGGAGTAAATGCGCCGTACAGTGTTGACATTCGACACCTTAATTCACGGTTTGAATAGTACAGTAAAGCGTCATCCGTCGGAGAACATTTGCAACTCGTCTAAGGTCATTCCTTTTACCGAATACGTTGCCTTCCGCAAAATATAACCTGCTGCAGCGAGTGTCCTGAATATGTTAACCGATACAAATAAGTACACATTTTGCGGACGGACACGACATGTTTGTGTATAAATATCAGCATCGAGAGTCGAAACGTCCGAGAACGTTACCACCTTACTTGAGACTCATACGGCTAATTCACTTGCTTCACATACCCCGTGACGCGGAGAGTCAAACCAGGTATCCAAGGAGTAAATCCGCTGAACAGTATAGGCAATGGACACCTTAATTCACGTTATGAAAATTATGGTAGAGTGTGAAACTGCCGGAGAACTTTAGCAATTTGTGTAAACTTATTCTTTATACCGAATACCTTGCCTTCGGCGAAACAAATCCGCGGTGGAGTCTCTTCCTTATTGTTCACGCAAACACAAGTCAGTAGATATTTTGGCAGAGGGACACCACATATTGGTGTAGGAACAGCGAAATCGAGATTCTGACCGCTCGAGAAGAGTACCACCTTCTTTCCAAGTTGCACATCTGCATCAATGGCACATAACATATCCTGTGATTCCGATAATCAAATCAGGTGTTCCGGGTCTAAAACCACTGAACAGTACGGGCAAGAGGCACCTAAATTCACGGTTTGAATATTAAGGTAGAACGTCATGCTATTTCAGAACGTTACCAATCGGTATAAAGACAAACATTTTACAGATGGCGTTACCCTTCGAGAATATCGCCGGATGCATCGAGTGTATAACTTCGTGTCAAGAGAAAGGCATTAGTATACATTTATGCATCGGACACCATAATTTCGAACATGAATTAGATGATCGGGTGTCATACGGGGCCACAGCTATAACACGTTCGCTGCTAGTCGAACGGCTTAGTCAACAGGTCCAACTATCCTGTTACTTCGAGAGGCAAAGCATGTACCGAATGAGTAAACACGCTGAAGGGTTTGACACGAGAAGGTCTACTTCATGGTCTAAATTTTGAAGTACAGAGTCAAATCGTTGTCGATCGTTATCTTTTGCTATAGTGACAAACTTTTTACCGAAGGCCTTACAATCCTAGAATGTATCCCGCTGTATCGAAGGTATAACTCCGTGTTCAGAGAAGTAAATTTGCATACATTTTAGTGACGCGCACCTTAGTTTCATGCATGGATTAGGAGATCGAGGGTCAAACCGTTGAGAATGTTGCCACCTTCTTTGAAATACGGACGGGAATGTCAATAGCTGCGCCGATCCTGTGATTTCGAGTATCAAACCAGGTATTGCGGGAGTAAATCCACTGAATAGTATGGGCAAGAAACGCCTTAATTTACGTTACAAATTTTAAAATAGCGCCTCAAACCATTTGAGAACGTTGCCAATTGCTATAAAGTCAATTGCCTTACAGAAGACCATACCCTCCGAAATAACTAACCTGGTTTATCGACGCAATAACGTCTTCTTCAGGGAAAGAAGTTATTATTCGTTTCAGTGTCGGGAACGTTAGCTTCATGTATGAATTAGATGATCGATGGTCAAACCGTTCGAGAACGTTGCCACACTCTTTGAGATTCGAGTAAATAAGTCAACAGCTCCATCTATCCTGGGATTCCGAGAGTCAAGCCAGGTAATCCCAGAGTAAATACGCTGTAGAGTATTGGGAACATATTCCTTAATTCGAGGAGTGTATATAAATGCTGGCCGTCATGCCAATGTAGAATAATACCTATTCGTATAGAGTCAATCTTCCTACAGAAAGCCTTACCCTCCGAAATACTGACCCGTTGTATCGAGAGTATAACCGCGTGTTCAGTGGTGCGAAATAGTATACATATTAGCTATAGGCACCTTATCTTCGTGCATTTATTGGAAGATCGAGTGTGAAAATGTTCGGGAAAGTTACCACCATCTGTAAGAGATGATCGACTGCGTCAATCGCTTTACTTATCCAGTGATTCGGAGTGTCAGCCCAGGCACTCCGCGTGTAAGTACGGTGAACAGTTTTGGCAGTAGACACCTTAGTTCACGGTTTGAATATTTAGATATGCCGTCAAATCGTTAGAGAGCGGCACCAATTTGTATAAAGTCAAACGTTCTGCAGATCGTCTTACCTTCCGCGAATGTCACCGGCTTAATCGAGAGTATTAGTTTGTGTTCACAAAAAGAAATTTGTCTCCATTTCATTGACGGGCACCGTAACTTCGTTTACGATTGAGGAGATCGAGGGTGGATCCGTTCGATACCGTTACCACCCGCATTGAGAGTCGAACGGATATGTCAATAGCTCCACCTCTCATCTGACTCCGAAAGTCAGACCACGCATTCCTGGAGTAAATCCGCTTAGCATTATTGGCAACAGTCACCATAACTCAGGGTTTGAATATTAAAGCACCCATTCAAACCGTTGTAGAACGTTACGTGTTGGTACACAGTCAAACTTATTACCGACGGCAGCACCTTCCGAGAAAATAATCAGCAGTATATCCGCATAAATAACAATCGTTAGTATAACTTTGTGTCCAGGGTAGCAAATTAGTAAACATATTAGTGACGTACTCCATAATTCCATGTATGAATTACTGAATTGAGTGTCAAGCCAATCGAGAACATTTCCATAGCCTTTGAAAGTCGTATAGCTAATACAGCATCACATGTCCTGTGATAGTAGAACCATGTTTTCCGGAAGTCAATCTGCTGTACAGAATTGGCATCATACACCCTATCTAACGGTATAAATATTAATGTCCTGAGTTAAACAGTCGATTACGAATTGGTTTGGTATCAAACTTTTTTCCGAAGGCCTTACCTTCTGAGAAGATAACAAGCCGTATAGAGAGTATAACTTCGGGTTCAGGGAAGCCACGTAGTATCCATTTTAGCTACGGGCACCTCAATTTTCTGTATGAATTAGAAAGATGCGTGTCAAACGGATCGGGAACCTGACCGACTTCGTTGAGTGTCGAACGGCTAAAATAATAGCTTCACCTATCTTGGGATTCCGAGAGTGAAAGAAGGCATTCCCGGAGTAAATCCGCTGAAGACGTTTGGCAATTAACAACATAATTCACGGTTTGAACATTGAAGCAGGCCGCGAAGCCGTTGTGGAACATTACCTATTCGTGAAAGCTCAAAGTTCATACAGAGTACCATAGCCTCCGGAAAACTGACCCTCTATATTGAGAGTATAACGCCGTGTTCAGAGGTACAAGCTAGAATACATTTTAATGACGTCCACGAAAATTTCCTGTAAGAATTGGAAGATCGAGGGTCAAACTGATCGAGACCGTTGAAACCTTATGGGAAAGACTAACGGCTAAGTCAATATTTTCACGTATTATCCGATTTCGAGGGTCAAAGGTACACATAGAGTGAATCCGCTGTACAATATGGGCAATATATACCTCAATTATCTGAGAGAGTTCTAAAGTAGAGTGTCGCACTGTGTCAGAACGTTACTAATTGCTATAAAGTCAAACGATTCAGCGAATGCCTTACCTTGCGAGAAATTATCTTGCCTTATCTGGCGTACAGCTACGTGCTTAGGGGAACACATTAGTAAGCATTTTAGTGACGGGGACCTTAATTTTCATATGAATAAGGAGATCGAGCGTCGAACCGTTCGAGAATGTTACCACCCCCTTTGAGTTTCGAACGGATAACTCAATGGGTCCACCTTGCCTGTGTTTCCGAGAGTCAAACCAGGTAATCCGAGAGTATATCCGCTGTAGAGGATTGGCATTAGACACGCTATTTTACGATGTAATATTATGATACTGATTCGATCCGTTAGCGAACGTTGCCTATTGGAAAGATGGCAAACGTTTTGATGAATCCCTTACCAACCGAAGCCTAACGCATTATATCGAGAATATAACATCGTGTTCAGAGGAACAGATTACTATACATTTCAGTGACGGTCAGCATAAATACATGTATGGATATGAAGGTCAACCGCCAAACCGTTGGAGAACGTTAGCACCGTTTTAGCGAATCGCAAGAGCTAAGTCAACTGCTGCCCCCAACCTGTGATTCCAAGACTCGAACCTACAATTGAGGGAGTAAATACGCTGCTCAGTATTGGTAATAGACACCTTAATTCACCGTTTGAATGTAAAAGTAGAGCGACAAACCGTTCGAGAGCGTTACTAATTGGTATAACGTCAATCGTTCTACCGAAGGCCTTAAGTTCCGCGAACCTCACCCGTTACATCGAGACTATATCTTTGCGATCAGGGAAAAATGGTAGTCTTCATTTCAGTGACTGGCACCTTAATTTCATGTATGAATTAGAAGATGGAAGGTCAACCCGTTCGAAGAAGGTTCCCACACTCTCTGAGAGACGAACGGAGGTGACAATAGCACCAACTATCCTGGGATTCCGAAAGTTAAACCGGATATTCCGGTTAGTAAATGCCCCGTACAGTATTGGCAATGATAACCTTCATTTTTGAATTGAATATTAAAGCAGACCGTCATATCTTTGTAGAGCGTACTCTAATTGTATTAAGTTATACGTTTTACAGAAGATCTATCCTTCCGAGTCGCAAACCCTCTCTATCGCGGGTATCACTTCGTGCTCAGAAAAGCAAATTATTGCATATTTTGGCGACAAGCACCCTAATTTCATTCATGAATTAGAAGATCGATGGTCAAACCGATCTGTAACGTTACCACCTTCTATGAGAGTTGAACGGCTAAGCCAATCGCTTCACCCATCCTTTGACTCGGTTAGTCATACCAGGATTTTGGGGTGTAGATCCGCAGAACCGTATTGGCAATAGACACCGTAATCTACGGTTTCAATATTAAAACAGTGCGTCACGCCGTTTGAGAAAATTACCAATTGCCATAATTTCAAACGTTTTGCAGGAGAACTAACCTTCGGCGATCATCGCCGGCTTCAGCGAGTGTATAAGTTCGTGTTTAGAGAACAAAATTAGTATTCCTGTTAGTAACGGGCACATTAACGTCATGTATGGGTCAGAAAATCGAGGGTCCAACCGATCGAGAACATTACCACCTTAGGTGTGAGTCTATAGGCTAAGTCTATAGCTACACCCAACCTGAGATTCTAACGGACAAAACACGTATTCCGGCATTAAATTAGCAGAAATGTATTCTCAATACACACCTGAATTAACCGTATGAATGCTAAAGCAGGTCGTCAAACCGTTGAAGAACGTTAGCTACTCGTATAGCGTCAAACCTGTTACCGAATGCTTTCCCGTCCGAAAAGCTATCCCGCCGTATCGAGAGTATAACATCATGTCGAGGGAAACAAATATGTATACATTTAAGTGACGGGCACCATAGTCCCATGTATGAATTACGAAATCAAGGGGCAATCCGTTCGGGAAAGTTACAACATTCTGTGGGAGACGAACGGCTATGTCATTAGCTACACCTATTCTGTGATTCGGAGAGGCGAACCACGTATTGATGGAGCAAATCTGCTAAACGGTATTGCCAATAGACACCTTAATTCACGGTGTGGATAGTAATGTATAGCGTCAAACCGTTTGAGAGCATTGGCAATATGTTTAAAGTCAAACACTTTGTCGACGGCCTTAACGTCCGAGAAGCTAACCCGCAGTATGGAGAGTATTGATGCGTGTTTAGAGGAACACATTAATCAAAATATAGTGCCGGCACCTTAATTTCATGTACGAAATAGATGATTGCGGGTCAAACTTTAGAGAACGATACTACCTTCTTTGGAGTGGAATGGTCAAATCCATAGCTCCACGTATCTTGAGGTACGGAGAATCAAACCGTGTATACCTCGAGGAAATCCGTTGAAGAGTATTGGCATAAGACGCACTCTTTCACGGTATAAATATTAAAGTGCAGAGTTAGACCGTTCTTGAATCATTCTGATTGATATAGAGTCCAACTTTTTACCAATGACCTTACTTTCGAGACGATGTCCAGCTGTTTCGAGGGTATAACTTCGTGTTCTGGGAAGACAATTCGTATACACTTTACTTACGGGCACCATAATTTATGTATTATTTAGAAGATCGAGGGTCAATCCGTTCGCGAACATTTCCAGCTTTTTGGAGAGTTGAGCGGCTAACTCAATAGCGTCACCTACACTGTGCTTCAGAGAGTCAACCCTGAGATACCGAGAGTAAATCCGCTGATCAGTATTAGCAATACACTTAATTCACGGAATCAATACTAACGTACAGGGTCAAACCATTGTAGGTCGTTACATATTGCAATATAGTCATACGTCTTATTGATAGCCCAACCTTCGGCGACGGTAACTCGCCCTATCCAGAGCATAACTGCGTGTTCAGTGGCAGAAATTAGTAAACATTTTTGTGACTGGCACCTTAACTTCATTATGAATAAGATGATCGAGGGTCTGGCCGCTCGAGAACATTACCGCAATCCGTGAGAGACGAACGGCTGAGCCAATAGCTTCACCTATCATGTGATCCCAAGAGTCAAACAAGGCAATTCGCGTCTAAACCCGCCGTGCAGTATTGGCATTAGACACGCAATTTCATGGAATAAATATTGAACAACAGAGTCAATGCAATGTAGAACGCTACCTATTGCTATTTAGTCGAGTATTTTACCAAAGGCCTTATTTTCCGTGAAGCTAACCAGCTTCATCGAGAATATAACATCGTATTCAGAGAAAGAAGTTAGTACTCATTTTAGTGACGGCCACTTTATCTTGATGTAGGAATTAGAAGATCGAGCATTTAGCTGATCGAGAACGTTGTCACCTTTTGTGAGACATGAACAGCTAAATGAACAGCTTCACCTATCCTGAGATTCCCAAATGCGAACCACGTATTCCAGGAGCAAATGCGCTGTACAGTATTTGCATTTAAAACCCTACTTCCAGGAATAAATATTAAAGAACAGGATCCCATAGTTGTGCCACGTTACATATTGGTATAGAGACAAACGTACCACGGAAGGCCTTACCTTCCGTGAAGCAAATCCGCTGTTTCGAGAGTTTGACTGCGTGGTCAGAGTAGTAAAATAGTATAATCTTTAGTGACGGGCAACATAATTTTATCTATGTATCTGAAGATCGAGGGCCGTAATAGTTCGAGAACATTAACACCCTGTATGAGGGCCGAACGGCTACGTCAATAGCTTCACCTATCCCTTGATTCCGAGAGTCATACCTGGTATTCCGGGAGCAAATTCGCAGAACAGTATTAGCAATACATACATTAATTTACGACTCGAATAATAATGTACAGAGTGAAAACGATGTAGAACGTTCCCTGTTGCTATATATACTCAAACATTTTACCGAAAGCGTTAGTATCCCAGACGCTAACCACCTGCTTCGAGATTATATCATCGTGTTCAGAGAAGCAAATTTGTAAACATTTCAGTGATGGGCGCATTAATTTCATGTATGAATTAGAAGATTGAGGGTCAATTCGTTTGATAACGATATCATCATCTTTGGGTGTCGAACTGCTTAGTCAAGTGATTCACCTAAGTTTGTGTTTCAAAGAGTCAAGCGCGGTGTATTCCAGGAGTAAACATGCTGAGCAGTATAGGCAATAGAAACATTAATTCACAACACGAATATTAAAGTAGAGACACAAATCGTTTCAGAACGGTACCAATTGGTATAAAGTCATACTTGTTATTACAAACCTGACCTTCCGAGATCATAAGCCGTATTATCGTGGTTATATCATCGTTGTCAGAGTATTAAATTATTAATCATTTTAGTGACGGGACCATCATTTCACTACGAATAAGTAGATCGAGGGTCAAACCGATCCAGAAACTTACCACCTTCTTTGATATTGGAACAGATAAGTGCATAGCATCATTTATCCTGTGATTCCGAAAGTTAAACGAGATATTTGGAATGTTAATGCGCTGTAGAATATTGGTAATACAAACCTTAATTCGCGGTTTAAACTATATAAATCGAGCGTCACGCCGTATTAGAATGTTACCAATTACTATAAAGTCAAACGTTTTACCGTAATCCATAACCTCCGAAAAACTAAGCCACTGTATCGATAATATAACTTCGTGTTCAGAGAAACACAATAGAATACTTTTTATTGATGGGCACCATAGTTTTGTGCATGAATTACAAGATCGGAGGTGAAATCCCTCGAGAATATTACCAGCTTCTGTGAGAGACGAACAGCTAAATCAATAGCTTCACCTATATAGTGATTCGGAGAGTCGAGCCAGGTATTGGTGGAGTACATCCGGCGTACAGTATTGCCATCAGATGCATGAATTCAAGGTTTGAATATTAAACTGCCACGCGAAATGACTGTAGAACGTTACCTATTCGTCTAAATTAAAACTTTATACCAAAGGCTTATCCTACCGAAAACCTAATCCGCTGTAGCAAGTGTCTAGCATAACGTTCACGGAAGCAAGTTAGTAGACACTTTAGCAGACGCACACCTTATTTCCGTGTATGAATAGCAAAATCGAGCGTCACACCCTTCGAGAACGTTACAATCTCCTTTGCTTGCCGCACAGCTACGTCAACAGCTTCACCTAACCTGTGATTCAGAGAATCAAACCAGGTTCACCGGGATTAAATCCTCTGAACAGCATTGGCAATAGATACATTTATTCCCGGTTTGCATATTGAAGTAGGGCATCAAACTGTTTGAGTGCGTTACCAATTGGTATAAAGTCAAGCACTTTACTGTAGACCTTACCCGCCGAAGAATTAACCCGCCTATCGAATGTATAACATGGTGCTCACAGGACCAAACGAGTAAACATCATTGCGCCGTGCACCTTAATTTCGTGAATGAAATAGAAGATCGGGGATCAAGCAGTTCCAGAACGTTATCACCTTCCTTGAGGAACGAATGGCTACGACAACATCCGCACCTATCCTGCGAAGCCGAAAGACCAATCAGGCATTCCCCGAATATCTGCATCTCAGTGTGGGCACTAGGCACCCTATTTCACGGTATAAATGGGGAGACGAACGGCTAAGTGAAAAGCTTCACCTACTCAGAGATTCCGATAGTCAAACTAGGTATTCCGGGAGTAAATCGGCTGAACAGTATTGGCAATCGGCAACTTAATTCGCGTTTTGAATATTAAAGTGGAAGGTCAATCCGCCGGAGAATATTACCAAATGGTATAAAGACAAGATTTTACCGGATACCATGCCTTCCAAATTCCTTGGCTGCTGCAGCAAGTGTCATGCATAGTGCAGTCGCAAACAAATTAGTAGGCATTATAGCAGAAGCAAATCTTATTTTCATGTACGAACAGAATTATCGAGAGTCACACTCTTCGAAAACGATCATACCTTCTTTAAGTGTCGAACAGCTGAGACAATAGCTTCACGTATCCTGTTACACCGACGGTGAAACAAAGTATTACAGGGGTCAATCCGCTGTTCACTATAATCAATGGACACCAAAATTCAAGGTATGACTATTACAGTAGGGCTTAAAACTGTTTGAGATCGTTACCAGTTGGCATAAAGCCAAACGTTTTACCGAAGACCATACCCTCAGACAAACTAGCCCGCTCGATCGGGAGTAAAAAACAGTATTCAGGTGTACAAACTTATACACATTTTGTGGGCCAGCACCTTAATTTCATGAATGAATTCGACGATCGAACGTAAAACCGTGCGAGGTCGTTACCACCTCCTTTGAGAATTGAATGGCTATGCCAATAGCTTTACCTATCCTATGATTCCGAGATTAACATCAGGTATTCCGATAGTAAATCTGCAGTTCAGTATGGGCAATAAGGACTCTGATTCACGTTATAAATATTAAGGTATACTGCCAAATTGTTGTCGAACGCGACCTATTGCTGCATAGCTCAACTTATAACTGAAGGCCTTACCATCCCAGAAGTTAACCTGCTGTATCCAGAGTATAACTTCGTGTTCAGGGAAAGAAATTAGTGTACATTTCAGTGACGGTACCTTAATTTTATATATGAATTAGAAGATCATGGGTCATGCTGATCGAGTAAGTTTCCGCCCACTTTGTTGTTCGATCGGCCAAGTCCATAGTACACTCTATGCATTGATTCCGAGAGCGAAAGCTGGTATTTCGAGAGTAAATCCGCTGAAGGGTATTGCCAATAGGCACCTTAATTCGCGTAGAGAATAGTAAAATAGGGCGTTACACGTTAGAGAACGGTACCAGTTGTTATAACGTCAAACGTTTTACCGAAAGCCTTAACGCCCGAGAAGCTAACCCGCCGTAACGAGGGTATAACGTCGTGCTTTGAGAAAAACATCAGTATACGTTTTAGTGATGGTACCTTAAATTCATGTATGAAATTGAATATAGATGGTCAAATCGTTCGAGAGCATTACCACCCTCTTTGAGAGTAGGCAGCTAGTTCAATACCTTCACCAGTCGTGTGATTCTGAGAGTCAAACTACGTACTCCGGGAGTTAATCGGCTGAACAGTGTTGGCCATTGACACCTGAGACCACGGCTTGAATATTAAAATAGCGCGTCACACAGTGTGATATCGATACCAATTGCCATAATGTCAAACGTTTTAGCGAAGGTGCTACCTTCCGCGTACATCACACGCGTAATTGAGAATACAACTTCGCCTTCAGAGAAAGAAGTTAATATTCATATCAGTGACGGGCACTTTATCTTCATGTATGATGTAGATGATCGAGCGTCGTACCGCTCGAGGACTTTGCCACGTTCTGTGAGTGACGACCGGCTAAGTGAGCAGCTTCTCCAATCCTGGGATACCTAAAGTCAACTAGGTACTTCGGCAGTACATGCGAGGGACAGTGTTTGCAGTAGACACCTTTATTTACAGCTTGAATATAAATGTAGAGCGTGACACCGTTTGTGAACGTTACCAATTGCTATAATTTAAAACGTTCTACCGAAAACCTTACTTGACGCCTACAGCTCCCGCATCATAGAGAGTGTGACATCCTGTTCAAAGAAAGAGATTAATATCGATTTACGTGACGGGCACCTTAACTTCATGTATGCATTAGAAGGTACAGGGTCAAGCAGTTCGAAAACGATACCACAATCTTTGAGATTCGAACGGCAAATTCAAATTCTGCAACCGTCGTATAATTCAGAGAATTATACCACGCATTCCTGGAGCAATTCCGCTGTACAGAATTTGCATTAGAAACCCTGCATCCCACTATAATTATTAAAGAGCAGAGTCAACAGTAGTACAAAGTTGCTTATTGGTATAGGGTCTATCCCTTCACCGATGGCCGTTCGTTCCGAGAAGCTAACCCGCTGTGTCGAGAGTATGTCTTCGTGCTCAGAGAAGCAAAATGGCATAAATGTTAGTGACGGGCACCATGATATCATCCATGAATGCGAAGATCGAGGACCAAACCGTGCGAGAACGTTAGCGCCGTCTTTGGGAGTCGAAAAGCTTAGTTAACAGCTTCACCTATCTTGTGATTCCGAGAGTCCATCCAGGTATTCCGGGAGTAAGTCGGCTGTACAGTATAGGCAATGGACACCATAATTGACGCTGTAAATATTAAAATAGAGCGCCAAACCGCTTGAGAACATAACCATTTGCAATAAAGTCAAACGCATTACCGAAAGACTAACCTGCCCTATCCAGAGCAAAACTTCGTGCTTAGAGAATGAAATTAGTATTCATTTCAGTGACTGGCACTTTAACTTCATGTATGTATTAGAAGATCGATCGTCAAACCGTTCTAGAAGATCGTTATCACCATCTTTGAGGGACGAAATGCTAAGTCAATAGCTTCACGTACCTTGCGATTTCGAGTGGCAATCCAGGTATTCAGGGAGTGAATCCTCTGAACAGTATAGGCAATAGACGCCATAATTCATGGATTCAACATTAAAGTAGGGAGTAATAAAGGGATAAATATCATTTATGAAATAGAAGATCGTGGATCAAAGGTTTCGAAATCGTTACCGCTTTCGTTGACAGTCGAACGGTTAAGTCATCAGCGTGACCTATCCTGCTATCTCGAGAGTCAAACCAGGTATCCCGGGACTAAATACGCTGTACATCATTAGTAGTAGACACCTTAATTCAGGGTATGAATATTAATGTAGAGAGTCAAACCGACGGAGAACATTACCAATGCGTATAAAGCAATTCCTTGCATCGAATACCATACCATCCGTGAATCTAACCCGGTGTAGCGGGTGTCACGCTTCGTGTTCAAGGAATGAAATTAGCAGACACATTAGAAGACGGACACTTTAATTGCATGTATCAATAGGAAGGTGGAGTATCAAATCATCCGAGAACGTTACAATCTCTTCTGACAGTAGCATGGTTATGGCAGTAGCTTCTCCTTTCTTGTGATTTCCAGACACAAACCATGAATTCCGGGCGAACATCCGTTGAACAGTATTGCCAATAGACACCTTAATTCGTGGTATGAATATTAAAGTAGCGCGGCAAACCGTAGGAGAACTATACCGATTGGTATGACGACAAACTTATTACCGGACACAATACTTTCCGCGAAACTAATCCGCTGTATGGAGGATATAACTTCGTGTTCGGAGGAACAAATTAGTATACATTTTAATGATGGGAACATTAGTTTCATGCATGAATTGGAAAATCGAATGTCCATACGTTTGCGAGCATTACCACCTTCATTGAGAGTCGAGCGGCTTTGTCAGTAACTAGAACTATGATGCAGTTCCGAGGGACAGACCAGGTATTCCGGAAGTCGATCCACAGTGCAGTATCACCAGTGGACACGTCCATTCACGGTATGAATATTACAGTAGAGCCACAAACCGTTGTAAACTTTGCCCATTGTTATTGTGTCTTGCTTCCTCTCAAGGCCTTACATTCCGAGAAACAAACCCGGTGTATAAAGCATATAACTAAGTGTATATTGACGAAAATTTGTATTCGTTTTAGTGACGGGCACCTTAATTTCATGCAAGAATTAGAAGATCGAGAGGCAGGGGTTCAGAGGCAAGGTTCAGAACGTTACCATAGCCTTTGAGGATGGAATGGTTAAGCGAATAAATGCACCCTCTCTGTGATTCCGAATGTCAAAGAAGGTATTTCGGGGAAAATTGGTTGAAAAGTATTGACTTTTCACACTTCATTTCACGGCTTGTGTAATGAAGCAAAGCACCAAACCATATGAGACCGTCACCCATTTGCACCAGTGCTCAGTGGAACAAATTACTATAAGTTTCATTGACTGGCAGATTAATTTCCCGAATGCATTTGAAGATCGAGTGTCAAACCGTGCGAAAAGGTTTCCACCTTCGTTGGGAATCGAGCGGTCTTGTCAAAAGAATCACCTATCTTCTGATTTGGAGAGTCAAATAAGGTATTTCGGGGGAAAGTCCTCAGAGAAGGCTTTTGGCAATACACACATTCATTCACGGTTTGTATATTAAAATAGAGCGTGAAACCGTTTGAGAACCATACAGATTGGTATAAAGTCAAACGTTTTACCGAAGATGTTACCCTCCATGAACCTAATCCCCTGTCTCGACAGTATAACAGCATTCGTCATGAGAGATACGAATTAGTATACACGTTAGTAACTGGCGCCTTAATTTCATGTATGCATCAGAAGATATACTTTCTAACCAATAGAGAACGTTACAACCTTGTTTGAGAATCCAACGGCTGAGTTAATAGCTTCGGGCACCCTGTGATTCCGTAGAGACAACCCTGATAATCCAGGTGTAAATTCGCGTAACAGTAAAAACGGTATTCAAATAAGCGGGTATTCCAGGAGTATATTCGCTGATCAGTATTGGCAAAGAACACCTCAACTCACTGTATGAATATTAAAGTACAGAATAAAACCGCTGGAGATCGTTACCAGTTGATATAACGTCATGCTCCACAGCACACACCCTACCTTGCGATAACATAACCCGATGTATCGTGGGTATAACTTTGTTCCAGGGGAACAAATTAGTAGAAGTTTTAGCAGACGGACACCTTAACCTCATGAATGAATTAGAAGATCGGGCATCACACAGTTCGAGATCGTTACCAACTCCTTTGGGTGTCGAACGGCTAATTCAATAGCTTCACCTATCCTGTGACTCTGAAAGTCAAACGAGATATTCCGGTAGTAAATGCGCTGTACAGAATCGGCAACATATACCTTAATTCGCGTAGTGAATATTAAAATACAGCGTCACCCCTTGTGAGACCGTTATTAATTGCAACAAAGTCAAACGTTTTACAGAATACCTTACAATCCGATACCTTACAATACAACAATACCTTAGCTATCCCGCCGCATTTAAGGTATAGCTACGTGTTTAGGGTGACACATTTGTACACAAATTAGTGACGGAACCATATATTCATGCACAATTCAGAAGATCGAGTGATAGACAGCTCGAGAAGGTTTCCACCTTCTTTGAGAGTCGAATGACTAATTCAACAGCTTCGCCCATCCTGTCATTCCGCGACTGAAGCCTGGTATTCCTGGAGAAAGTCCGCTGAACAGTATTGGCCATAGACACCTTCATTCGCGGTATGAATATTACAGTAGACGGTCAATCCGTCGGAGAATATAACCAATTGTTATACCGTCATTCTTCATACCGAATGCCTACCCATCCGAGAACCTATTTCGCAGTAGCCAGTGTCTTGCTTGTTGTTGGTAGATACAAATTAGTAGACACGTTAGCAGCCGGGCATGACATTTCCATGTATTGGGTTGTCCGGAAAGTTCGTGCCGACTTTCGGTAGGTAGCGTGAGAGACCTACCTGAATATATCACAATTATTGAAAACAAATGACACGTGTACATATTATAATAGAGATAACTTCAGCTATATTTGGAAAAAAGTTTGGTCACGATTCGTTAATTTTTATCAGTTTTGTACGCCTTAGAATATGGTGGTAAATAAGGAGCATTATAGGCACCTAATGCTTTTCTTTTTCCGAATGGGCAAAAATGCCACACAAGCGGCAAATAAGATATGCGCTGTTTATGGCGAGGATCCCGTAGCCGAAAGAACTGTGCGTAAGTGGTTTGCACGGTTTAAAACTGGAAATTTCGACCTTGAAGATCAAGAACTCCCAGGTAGGCCGTCCACCACAGACGAAGATATGATTAGAACAGAAATCGAGAATAGCCCATGCTCAACATTACGTCAATTAGCAGGAATGCTAAATAAATCAAAATCAGCAATCCTCGATCATACTATGAATCTCGGCGATGTAAACCGTCTTGATGTATGGGTTCAGCACAATTTAACGAAAAAAAATCTGTTGAACCGCGTCTTCATTTGCGACTTGCTTTACAAGCGCAACGAGGAGACGCCATTTCTGAAGGAATCAGTGACGGAGAATGAAATATGGATAATTCATACAAACGTTCAGCGTAGAAGGTCCTGGAGAAAGCGTGATGAACCACTTTTAGCCACCGCAAAGGCCGGTCTTCATTCGAAGAAGGTAATGCTCTGTATCTGGTGGGACTGGAAAGGAATCCTACATTATGAGCCTTTACCAAATAATGAGGCAATAGATTCGGCAAAGTACTGCTCTCAGTTAGATAAACTGAAGACATCAATTGATCAAAAACCTTCAGAAATTGCGAACAGGAAGGGCGTCGTATTTCATCAGGACAATGCGCGAGCCATGTGTCTTTGAGAGCTCGGCAAAAATTGTTGGAGTTTGGTTGGGATGATTTACCCCATACACCGTATTCGGCAGACCTTGCGCCTTCGGTTTTTCACCTATCCCGATCAATACAAGTTTCCCTTAATGGAGAAACTTTCAACTCATTGGTCGAGATAAAAACCCATTTGGACAATTTTTTTGCCGAAAAACTTGAGAGGTTCTGGAAGGACGGAATTCGTAAGTTGCATGAAAAATGAAGAAAGTTTGCGAAACAGAATGGTACCTAAATAACTTAATAAATGTATACCAATACTTAAATAGCTGCGTTTTAATTTTCCTAAAAATCGGCACGAACTTTCCGGACAACCAAATATAAATAGCAAAATCGAAAGTCAAACCGTTAAACAAGGATACCATCTTCTTTTGGAGTCGAACGGCTACGTGAATAGCTTCATCTATCCTTGATTCCAAGAGCCAAACCATGTACTCCGGGAGTGAATCCACTGAGAAATAATTAGCATTAGACACGCTATTTCGCGGTATAAATATTAATGTACAGAGTCAATCCGTTAGAGAACGTTACCAATTGGAATAATGTCAAACGTTATACTGAATTCCATACACTCCCATAGAATATCGCATTATATCGAGCGTATAGCTTGGTGTTCAGAGGTAGAATTCTGTACACATTTTAGTAATGGGCACGTTAACTTCATGTATGGATTACAAGATAGAGAGTTAAACCGATGGAGAACGTACCACGTTCTATGATAGACACACAGCTGTGTCATTAGCACCGCCTATCCTGTTATTCCGCGTGTCAAGCCAGATATTCCGGGAGCAAATGTTCAGAACATTATTGTCGATATACACCTCAATTCGTTGTTTGAATATTGAATCGGGCCGTCAAGCCGCTGTAGAATATTACCTATTCGTGTAGGGTTAAACATCTTACAGAATGCCTTACCCTCCGAAAAACTTATCAGCTCTAGCGGGAATATGACACCATGTCCAGTGGTAGGAAGTAGTATACATTTTTGGGACGCGCACCTTAATTTCATGCATGAATTGAAAGATAGTTGGTCAAACCGCTCGAGAACTTTACCTCCATCTGTGAAAGACGATCGGCGAAGCATGTAACTTTAACTATCGTGTGATTCGGAGAGCCAAACCAGGTATTCCTCAAGTAATTCCGCAGGAGAGTATTGGCATTGGACACCTTAATTCACGGTCTGCATATTAACGTAGAGTGTCGGACCGCCTTAGATCGTTGCTAATTGGTACAAAGACAAACACTTTGCAGAATGCCTTACTTTCGGAGAAGCAAACCCGCCCGTTTCGAGAGAATAACGACGTGTTCAGAGAAGCTAAGTGGTATTCATTTCAGCGACGGGCACCTTAATTTCTTGTATGAATCAGAAGGTTGAGTGTCAAACGAATCGGGATCCTGACTAACTTCGTTGTGAGTCAACCGGCTAAATCAATGGCTTCACCTATCCTGGGATTCCGAGAGTCAAGCCAGTTATTCCGGGAGTCAACCCGCTGTAAAGTAATTGAAACTGACACCATAATTCACGGTATGAATATTAAAGTAGCAGGTCAATCCCTTGGAGGACATAACAGTTTGGTACACGTTCATACCTTCTACCGAATACCTTACCTTCCTAGAGCATATCCCGCAGTAGCGAGAGTCGTGCTTAGTGCTCACGGAAGGCAATTAGTATAAGTATTAGTATAAGTATTATAGCAGAAGCTGACCGTATATCCATACATGAATTAGAAGATCGAGTGTCAAATCATTCGAGACAGTTCCCACCTTCTTTGGGAGTGGAACGGCTAATTCTGCAGCTTCACCTATCCTGTGATTCTGATAGTCAAGTCAGGTATTCCACGAATAAATCCGCTGACAGTATTGGCGATAGACAGTTCAATTCACTATATGAATATTAGTCTACAGATCCAAACCGTTCTAGAACGTTACTTATTGCTATAGAGTCACAATTTTACCCGAAGGCCTTACGTTCCGAGAAGCTAACCCGCTGTATAGAAAGTATTACTTCGTATTGAGAGGAGAAAATTAGTATACATTTCAGTGACGGGCACCTTAATGTCGCGTATGAATTAGAAGGTCGATGGTTAAGCAGTTCGGGAATGTCACCACGGTCATTGACAGTCGGACGTCTAAGTCAGTAGCTACATCTGTCCTGTGATTCCGAGAGTAATGGCAGGTATTCCTGGAATAATCCGTGGAACAGTATTGGCAACAGACAGCTTATTTCACGGCATGAATATTATAGTAGAAGGTCAATCCGCCGGAGATCATTGCCAGTTCATTTAGAGTCGTTCTTTTTACCAAATGTTCTACCTTCCTAGAACCTAACACTGTGTTGCGAGGGTCATGCTGAGTGCTTACCGAAGCAAATTAGTAGATGTTGTAGCGGAAGCATACCTTATTTTCATATATGAATGGGAAGATCGAGAGGCAATCCGTTCCAGAACATTACAACCTTCTGTGAAATACGAACGGCAAAGTCAAAATCATCACCTATCCTGTGATTCGGAGAGTCAAACAAGGTATACTGGGAGCAAATCGACTGATGAGTATTGCCAATACACACCTTAAACCACATTTTGTTTACTAAAATAGAGCGCCAACCGTTTTTGAACGTTATCAATTATTATGAAGTCAAACGTTTTACCGAAGGCCGTAACGTCCGCGAACCTAACCCACCGTATCGAGAGCATAACAACGTGTTCAGAGGTACGAACTAGTATACATTTTAGTGACGAGCACCTAAACTTCATGTATGAATTCCGAGATCGAGTGTCAGAGCGTTCGAGTACGATACAACCGTCTGGGAGAGACAAGCGGAAAAGTCAATAGTTTCACGTATCCTGTGATTCCGAGAGTCAAAGAAGGTATACCGGGATTAAATTCTCTGAATAGTATAAGCAAGAGATGCCTTACATCACGGTTTGAATATTAATATAGGGAGTCCAACCGTCGGAGAACAATTCCAATTGGAATAAAGTCATTCATTTTACCCAATTCCTTACCTTCCGAGAACCCAACCCCCTGCATCGATTGTGTTCCACAGTTTTCACGTGATCAAATTATTAGACATGTCAGCTCACGGATACATTAATTTCAAGCATGTACAGGAATATCGAGGGCAAACCGTTAGATAACGTAGCCACCTTCTGTGAGAGTGGCATAGCTACGTCAATACCTTCAACTATCCTGTGATACCGATAGTCAAGCCTGGCATTCTAGGAATACCTCCGCTGTACAGCATCGGCAATAGACACCTAAACTCTCGGCATGAGCATTAAAGTAGAATGTCAAATCGTCGCAGAACATTACAAATTGTTTTAGAGTCATTCTTTTTACAGACTGCGTTACCTTTTGAGCACGTATCCCGCTGTATCGGGAGTGTGTCTTCGTGGTAATAGAAACAAATTAATATACATTTGCTTGAGGGGCATCATAATTTAATGTTTGAAATAGAAGATCGAGTGTCAAAAGTTTCGAGCTCGATCCCACCTTCTTCGAGAGTCGAACGGCTATGACAATAGCTTCGTCTCTCCTTTGATTCCGTGAGACAAACCATGTTATCTGGGAACGAATTAGCTGAAATTATTCGAAATAAACGCCTTAATTCGCAGTTTGAATATCAAAGAAGCACTCAAACCCTCGGAGGTCATGACGAATTCGTATAAAGTCATTCTTCGTACCGAATAGCCTACCGGCCGAGAATATTCTCTCGCTATAGGGTGTGTCTTGCTCGTTGTTGACGGAAACAAATTAGTGGACATTTCAGCAAGACGGACACAATATTTTCATGCACGAATAGCAAAACCGAATGTGAAGCCGTTCGAGAACGATACAACCTACAGTGAGAATAGAACTTCACTGGATGGGTAAAGCTATTGACTGATACATAGACTAGATACCCTATTTCACGGTATAAATATTAGACTATAGAGTCAATCCTTTGTAGAATATTACCTACTGGTATAATGTCAAACTTCTAACCGGGTGATCGGGTGATAAACCGTATGAGACCGTTACCTCCCTCTTTGATAGTCGAACGGATAAGCCAATAGCTTCACCAATCCTGTGCATACGAGAGGCAAATCAGGTATTGCAGGAGTACGTCCGCTGGACAGTATTGGCAATTGGCACCCTAACTCACGGTATGGATACTAATGTACGGAGTCAAACCTTTGGAGATCGTTACCAATTGCTATAACGTCATACTCCTTACCGAAGACCTTACACCCTGGAAAAGTAACCCGCTGTATCGAGAGTATAACTTCGTGTCCATGGGAAAAAATTTCTCGTCAGTGACGGGTACGTGGAATTGATCTTTGAATTAGTGGATGGAGTTTTGAACGATTAGGGAACGATACCACCTTCTGTGAGAGACGTACGGCTTAGTCAATAACTTCAGGAATCCTGCGATTACAAGCGTCAAACCACGTAATCCTGGAGCGAATCCGCTGACCACTATTGGCAATACACTCGTTGACTCACGGTATGCTGTTAAAGTAGAGGGTCAAGCCGTAGGGTAGCATTACCAATTGGTATATAGTCATTAATTCTATCCCATACCAGTCCATCGAGTACCTAGACAGCTGTAGCGATTGTCTTGCGTAATATTCACTGGAACAAATGAGAAGACATTTTAACAGGCGGACACATTAGTTTCAGGTATAAATAGAAAAATCAACCGTCACACCGTTCGAGAACGATCCCACATTGTTTGAGGGTCCAACGGCTGCGTCAATAGCCTTCACCTGTATTTGTGAATCCGTGAGTCATGTCTGATATTCCTGGAGTAAATCAGCTGAACAGTATTAGTGTGAGACACCATAATTCTCGGTTTTAATATTAAATATAGATCGTCAAACCGTTTGTGAACGTTACCCATTCGTATAATGTCAAATGTTTTATTGAAGACCTTACCCATCGAAAAACTAACCGACGGTATCAAGAGAATAACTTACTGTTTGGAGAGTCACATTAGCGTAAATTATAGTGATGGCATCTTAATTTCATGTAGGAATTAGAAGATCAATGATGGTCAAACCGTTCGAGGCCTTTACCTCCATCGTTGTGAGTGGAACGTCTGTGTCAATAGCTTCGCCCACCTTGTGACTCCGAAAGTCAAAGCAAGAATTCCCTGAGTAAATCCGCAGCACAGTATTGGCAATAGATGCTTTAACGCACGAAATCAGTATTAATGTACAGAGTCATACCGTTTTCAAACGCTACCTACTGGCTCAGAGTAGAGCATTTTCCGATTCCCTTACCTTCCGAGGAACAAACTCGCTGTATCGTCAGTACATCTTCGTGTTTGGTAAAACACATTAGTAAATGTTTCAGTGACGGGCACTAAATTTCATTATGAATAAGATGAACGCGTGTTAAGCCACTCGAGGACGTTGTCACCTTCTTTGATATTCCAAAGGGTATGTCAATTACTTCACCTACCCTGAGGTTCCGAGAGACAAATCTGCTACTTGCAGGCAAATCTGCTGAAGAGAATTGGCAATAGACACATTCATTCACAGTATGAATACTAAAACAGACCGCCAACCCGTTGTAGATCGCTACCGACTGGTGGAAATACAAACTTTTAACCGAAGCCTCAACATCCGAGAAGCTGGCACGCCGTATCGAGAGAATAACTTCGTGTCCAGAGAGAGATATTAGTATACATTTTAGTGATGGGCATCACAATTTCATGTACGAATTACATAATCGGGTGCCAAACCAATCGAGAACGTGCCCACCACGTTTAATTGTCAACAGCTTTACCCGTCCTGTGATGCCAAGGTTCAAACAAATTTCTATACATTTTAGTGATGAGCACATTAATTTCATGTATGACTTAGAAGGCTGAGGGTCAGTCCGTACAGAAACGCAACCACCGCCTTTGTGATTCGAACTGCTGATTCAATAGCTTCTCCAATCATGTAATTCCGAGAGGCAAGTCTGGTACACGGGAGTTAATCCGCAGATGAGTATTAGCTATGGACATCTTAATTCACGGTATGAATATTAAAGCTGACCGCCAACCCATTATAGAACGTTAACAATTTGCTTATAGTCATTGAAATTACCTTCGGCCTTACCTTCCGAGAAGCCTGACCACCTGCATCGCGGGTATAACAATGTGTCCAGAGGAACAAATTACTGTGCATTTTAGTGAAGGGCTCATTAATTTCATGGATGAATAAGAACATCAAGGCTGAAACGTTTGGAGAATGTTACCACCTTTCTTCAGAGTCGCACAAGTAAGTAAATAGCTTCACCTATCCTAAGATAGCGAGAGTCAAAGCTAGGCATTGCGTGATCAGATACACTGAACAGAATTGAAAATAGACACATTAATTCAATGAAAGAACATTCAGGATGGGAACCAAACCGGTGGACACAATTACCAAATGGTATAAAGTCATTCCTTTTATCCAATACTTTACCTTCCGAGAACCCATGCCTCTGTATCGAGAGTATAACTTCGAGTTCGTAGAAAAAATTGGTATATATTTTAGTTTAGTATCTTCACTTACGCCATGATTCGGCGAATCAAACCGTGTATTCCCGGATTACGCCCGCTTAGGAGTACAGGCAACAGACGCCATAATTAACGTTGTCAATATTAAAGAAGACGGGCAAAGAGTTATAGAACATTACCTATTGGTACGGAGTCAACCCGTTTACGGATAGACTTACCATCGGAGAAGGTAACCTGCTTTCGGGAGTATAACTTCGTGTTCAGAGAACGAAATTGGTATTCTTTTGAGTGAATGGCACCTTAACTTCTTGTATCAATTAGACGATTAAGCGCCGAATCGTGCAGGAACGTTTCACACTCTTTGAGATTCGAACTGATAAGTCAATAGCTTCACATGTCCGTTGATTCCCAGGGTCAAACCAGGTAATCCGGTATTAAATGCGCTGTGCAGTATTTACAACTGATAATTTAATTCACTGATTGGATATTAAAAGGTAACGTCACCCCGTGAGAGATCGGTACCAATTGCTATATAGTAAAACGTGTCGTTCTACCGAAGTCCTTATCCACCTAAACATTATCCCACCGTACCGAGAGTATAACTTCGTGTTCAGAGAATCGCAACAGTATACACTATAGTGATTTCACATTATTTTCATGTATGAATAAAATAACCTGGATTCAAATTCTTCGAGAACGTTCCCACCACCGTTGGAAGTCGAACGGCCAAGTCAATAGCTACACCTACCCTATGATTCAGATAGCCAAATCAGCTATTCCGGGAGAGAATTCGCTGTTCATTATTGGCAATAGGCACCTTCATTCATGGTACGAATATTAAAGTAGAAGGTCAATCGGTCGGAGAACGTTATCAATTTGAATAGTGTCATTCTTTTTGCTGAAGACGATACCCTCCTAGAACCCAACGCGCCTTAGCGAGTGTCATGCTTTGTGCTAACGGAACCAAATTAGTAGACATTATAGCAGAGGCATACCTTATTTCGATATATGAATTAGAAGATCTAATGTCAAGCCGTTCGAGATCGTTACCACCATCTTTCAGAGTCGAACGGCTGAGTCAATAGCTTCACCAGTAATTACGATTCCGGGAGTCAAACTTTGTATTCCCGGAATAAAGATGCTGAACAGTATGGGCAATAGACACCGCAATTGACGGTTTGAATATTAATGAAGGTCGTCATACCGTTTGAGAGCCGTGCCAATAGATAAAAATTCAAACACTTTACCGAGGCCTTACCTTCAGCAAACTTCTCCTGATTCATTGTGATTATAAGTTCGGGTTCAGTGAAAATCATTTAGTACTCATTGCACTGACGGGCACCTTATTTTCATGTATAAATTAGAAAAACTAGAGTCAAACCATTTGAGAACGTTACCACCCTATTTCAGTCTTGAACTGCTGAGTCAATATCTTCACCTTTTCTTGTGATTCCGATAGGCAAATCAGGTATTCCGGGAGTAAATCCACTGGACAGTATGGACAATAGCTACCGTAATTAACGGTCTGAATATTAAAGCAGACAGTCAATCCGTTGTAGAACGATACCAATTGCTATAAAGTCCAACGTTTTACAGCGGACCTTACCTTCGCGTTCCTCATTCACTTCATGCAGAATTCATCTTCGTGCTCACAGAAAGAAATTAGTATTCATTTCAGAGACGGGCTTCTTAACTTCATGTATGAAATTGAAGATCGATGGTCAAACCGTTACAAAACGTTAGCACACTATTTGAGCGTCAAACGGACATGTCAATGGCTCCACCCGTCCTGTGATGCCGAGAGCCAAACCACGTATTTCTGGAGTAAGCCCGCTGGACAGTTTTAGCAATGGTCGCCTTAATTCAAGGTGTGAATATTATATCAGACAGTCAAACAGTTGAATAGCGTTACATATTGGAATACAGTCAAACAATTTACCGGTAGCGCAACCTTCGGTGGCGGATTCCTGCAGAACCGTGGTTATAACTACGAGTTCAGAGGAGGAAGTGAGTAAACAATTTGGTGACGAGCTCCTTAACTTCACTATGTATAAGAAGATCGCGGATCAATCCGCTCAAGAATATTGCAATCTTGTGTGAGACACGAACGGCCAACTCAATAGTTTCATCCATCCATGGATTCGGATATTCAATCCAGGTATTCCTGGAGTAAATCCGTTGAACAGTACTGCCAATAGGCACTTTAATTCACAGTTTGAGTAGAATAGTGAATCGGCTACCGTCAATCCTATACCGTTCATCGCATTTACTCCTGGAATACCTGAATTGCCTCTCGGAATCAAGGGATAGGTGCAGCTATTGACTTAGAACTGTGACATTCAAGGAAGGTGATAACGTTCGCGAACGGTTTGACCATCGATCATCTCATTCATACACGACATTAAGATGCCCGTCACTAAAATGTCTACGAATTTGATTCGCTAAACAGTATGCCGTTAAGCCAATTGATAACATTCACAAACGGTTTTACGTTCTACTTTAATATTCACATCGTAAATTATGGTGACTATTGTAAATACCGATCAGCGGATTTCATCCTGGAATACCAGGTTTGACTCTACGGAATCACAGGGTTGGTGAAGCGATTGACTTAGCCGTTCTATTCTCAAAGAAGGTGGTAACGGTCTCGAATGGTTTGACTCTCGATATTCTAATTCGTAAATGAATTTAAGGTGGCATCACTAAATTGTATTCCAATTTGTTTCTCTAAACACGAAGTAATGTTCCCGATATGGCGGGTTAGATTCTCGCACGGTAAGGATTTCTCGAAAACGTTTGACTTAATAGCAATTGGGAATATTCTTACACGGTATGACGCTCTATTTTGATTTTCAAAGCGTGAGTTATGGTGTCCATTGCCAATAGTCTTCAGTCGATATACTCTGGGTATACCTAGTGTGACTCTCGAAACTACAGGGTAGAAGAAGCTATTGTGATATATGTGCGAATTCACGAAGAAGGTAGTAACGTTATCGAACGATTTCACCCTCGATTTTCTAATCCATAAGTGAAATTCTGGTGCCCTTCACTGCTGTGTATTCTGATTCGCATCTCTGTATACGAAGTAATACTGTACAAATCTCGGGTTAAGTACTCGGAGGGTAAGGTTTTCTGTAAATCATTTGACACCATCCCGATATGTAACGGGTCTACAAATATTTGACTCTGTACTTCAATATGCTAACAGTGATGTAAGGTGTCCATTGCCAATAGTGTACAGAGGATAGGCTACGGATATACCTGGTTTGACACTCCGAATCACAGGATAGGTGAAGCTATTGACTTAGCCGTTCGCCTGTCACAGATGGTGGAGTCATTCTCGAATGGTTTGTCTCTCGATTATTCTATTTACACATGAAAACATGGTGTCCGTCTCTTTAAATTGTCTACTAATTTGATTCCGTGATCACTAAGCATGGCACTAGCATCAACTGGTTAGGTTCTTCGATCGCAAGGTATGCGGTAAAAAGTTTGATTTTATACCATTTGGCAATATTCTCCGACGGATTGACCTCCTATTTTAATATTCAAACCGTGACTAAGGTGTCTATTGTCATTACTGTCCAGCGTATTTACTCTAGGAAAACCTGGTATGACTCTCGGAAACACAGGATATGTGACGCTATTGACATAACAGTGCGAATCTAACAGAGATTTGTAAAGTTCTGAACCAGCATGCATATCGGTCTTATTCATACATGGAAAGATGGCGCCCGTCACTAAAATGAATGAATGGTTGTTTGCTACATCACGAACTTAGGCATCTGACACAGAAGGTTAGGGTAACGGAGGGTAAGGTCATCGATAAAAAGTCTGACGGTATAACAATATGTAACTTTCGACAAAAATTTATCAATCCATTTTAATATTCGAACCTCTAATTATCGCGACCATTGGTCATACTGTTCTGTGGATTCGCACGCGGAGTACGTGATCTGACTCTTGACAGGATATGTGTATCTACTTATTTAGCAGCTGGACTGCAGACGAAGGTGATAACTTTCTCGCACCGTTTGTTCCTCGATCATCCCACTCATACATGCAAATGTTTCCGTGTACCAAAATGTCCACTAATTTGTTCCGGTGAACACATAGCAAGCCTGTCACTACAGCGGGAAGAGATCTCGGAAGGTAAGTCCAGCGGAAAAAATTTTGACTCTATACCAATTTGTTATGTTCTACAACTGCATCAATCTGCACTTTAATATTTATACCTGGAGGTATGGCGTATAACGCCATTACTGCACAGTGGATTTAGTCCCAGAATACCTGGTTTGACTTTCGGAATCACAGAATAGGGGAGGCTAAGGGCATATCCGATCGCTTATCCCTGAAGGTGGCAACGTTCTCGAGCAGTTTGACACTCAATTTTCTCATTCATACATGAAGTTAAGGTGCCTGTCACTGAATTGAATAATAATTTCATTCTGTGAGCACGAACTTATACTCTCTATACAGCGGGTTAGTTTCTCGGATGGTATGGTCCTCGGTTCGACGTTTGAATTTATACCAACTGGTAACATTCTCAATCCGATTCACGCTCTGCTTTAATATTCGTACCTTAAATTAAGGCGTCTATTGCAAATAAGATTCAGCGTCGTTACTCCTGGAATACCTGGTTTGACTCACGGAACCGCAGGATAGGTGAAGCTATTGCCTTAGCGTTGCGACTCCCAAAGAAGGTGCGTCCTTTCTCTGACCGTTTAACTCTCGACTTTTATGTTTATAAATGAAAGTGTGCTGTACGACGGCAAAAATTACTACTGATTTGTTTCCGTGAACTACAAGTAATGCACTTGCTACAGCGGTTTATGATCCCTTAAGATACGGTATTCGGTAAGAATTCGGACTTTATACGAATAGGTAAACTTCTCCGACGGTTTGACTCCATATTTGAATATACATACCGTGAATTAATGTGTATGTTGCCAAACCAATCAGCGGATTTACTCTCGGAAAACTTCGTTTGACTTCCGCAAACACGGGACAGGCGAAGCTATTAACGTGGACGTTCGATTCTCAAAGATGGTGGTAACGTTCTCGATCGGCCTGGCCCTCGAACTTTTAATAAGTGCATGAAATTATGGTGCTCGTTACTAAAATGTATACTCGTTCGAACCGCAGAACACGGTGTTATAGTCCCGATACAGTGGCTCCGTCTTTTGAAGGATAATGCATCCTACAAGAAGTATAACCCTACACGAATAGGTAGTGCTCCAAAACGGCTTGACGCCCTGCTTTAATATTCAAACCGTGAATTAAGGAATCTATTGCACATAGTGTTGAGCGGATATACTTCCGGAATACCTGGCTTGCCGCTCCGAATCACATGATACGTCAAGCTATTGACTTAGCGTCTCGACTCTCAAGGAGTGTGCTAACGTTCTCGAATGGTTTGACCACCGACCTTCTGGATTACACATGAAGTTAAGGTGCCTGTTGCAGCAATGAACACTAGTTTCTATCTGTTAACACGAAGCTATCCTCTCGATGAAGCCGGTGAATTTCGCGGAAGGTATGGCCTTCGATAAATCGTTTGATCTTATACCAATTGGTAACGCCCTCAAACGGTTTGACGCTGTGCTATAGTATTCAGGCGGCGATTTAATGTGTCTATTGCCAAAACAATTCCGCGGACTTTCTCCCGGAATACCTTGTTTGACTTTCCGAATCACAGGATAGGCGAAGCAATTGACTAAGACGTTTGACTCTGAAAGAAGGTGGAAACGTACTCGAATAGTTAGACATTCGAACTTCTTATTCATGCGTGAGATTAAGGTGTCCGCCAGTCCAACGTATATTAATTTTTTTCCGTTTACTCGCTGCTGCGGTATAGGCTGTCGGTAGGTAAGATAATTGGTAAAACGTTCGACTTTATGACAATTGGTAACGTTCCCAAACGGATTAACGCTCTACTTTAACATTCAGTCCGTCAGTTAAGGTGATCATTACCAATAGTGTACAGCGGATTGACTCACGGCATACCTAATTTACCTGTCGGAATAGCAGGATGGGTGAAGCTATCAAATTCACCGTTCGTCTCTAAAAGTAGTTGGGATCGTTCTCGAACGGTTTGACTCTCGATAATTCTGTTCATACAAGAAAATATGGAGTGCTTCTACAATAACGTCCACTGACTTGTTTCCGTGAACAATAAGTAAAACACTGGCTACAGCGGGTTAGGTTCTCTTAAGGTAACGTTTTCGGTACGAAGAATGTCTTTATACGTATAGGTAATTTCTCCTACGATTTGACTCTTTACTTTAATATTCATACCGTGTATTAAAGTGTCAGTTGCAAAACTGATCAGCAGATTTATTCTCGAAATACCTAATTTGACTCTTGTAGTCTTAGTGGGTGAAGCTATCTACTTGGCGGTTCGTCTCTCATAGAAGGTGGTAACGTTCTGGAACTGTTCTCCCCTTGATCTTCTCATTCATACATGAAATTACGGAACCCTGCACTGCAACGTATACATATTTGTAACTCTGAATTCGACGTAATACTCTACATTCACCGGGTTAAGTTCTCGGAGGGTAAGGTTTTCTGTAAAACTTTTGACATTATACCAATATGTAACGTTCTACAAATGTTCGACTCTGTACCTTAAGATTCAAACCGTAAAGTAAAGTGTCCATTGCCAATAGTGTACAGCGGACTGGCTCTCGGAATATTTGGTTTGACTATCGGGATAATAGGATAGCTGAAGTTATTGACTTAGACGTTCCACTCTTAAAGAAAGTGGGAACGGCCTCGAACGATTTAACAGTCGGTCTTCTAATTCATTCACAGGAATAAGATTTGCATCTGCTATAATGTATACTAATTTGCGTCCGAGAGCACTACGCACGACACACGCTACAGCGCGATGTGTTCCAGGAAGTTTATGCATTCGGTAAAAAGAAGGACTTCATACAAATTAGTAATGGTCTCCAACATTTCGACACCCTACTTTGATATTCATATCTTAAATTAAGGTGTCCATTGCCAATACTGAACAACGGATTCACTTGCCGTACACCCAGTTCGAATCTCGAAATCACTGGATAGGTGATCCTAATGACTTAGCTGTGCGAAACTGACATAAAGTAGTATCGTTCTGGATACGTACACATACCGATCTTCATATTCATACACGAAATGAACGTGCCCGTCACTTAAAGGAGTAATGGGTTGTTTCCCTCAACACGAAGTTAGACTATCAATATAGCAGCATGGGATATCGGAGTGTAAGGTCTTGGGTAAAAAGTTTGACGCTATGCCAATAGGTAACGCCAGACATAGATTTGACACGTCACTTTAAGATGCGTACCGTGAATTAACGTGTACATTGGTAATACAGCTCTGTGGATTCACTCCCGGAATACGTGGTCTGAGCCTCTGAATCACAGGATAGGTGTATCTCTTGGTGGAGCAGTTGGACTCTCGAAGAAGGAGGTAGCGTTCTCTCTCGGTCTGTCCATCGATAGTCATAATTATACTTGAAAATAAGGCATCCCTCTACTAATTTCGTCCGGTGAACTCTAAGCAAGGCAATCGTTACAGAGCGTTGGGTTCTTGGAAGGTAAGGCCTTCGGTAAGTTGATTGACTCCATGCAAATTCATAACGTTCTACATCGGCTAGACTCTGCACTTTACTCATTTTACTGAGAACTATGGTGTATATCGACAATACTGTACAGCGGATATACTCCCGGAATACCTGGTTCGACACTCGGAATCACAGTTTGGGTGAAGCTATTGACTTTGCCCATCGACTCGCTTAGATGGTGGTATCATTCTCTATCGATATTGACCCCCGATTTTCTGTATAATACATGTAATTATGGTGCCTGTCACTAAGATTTAGACTAATGTGTTTCCCTGTGCACGAAGTTATACTCTCGATGCAGCGGGTTAGTTTCTCGTATGGCAAGGTCTTCGGAACAACGTTTGACTTTATACCAATCGGCTATGCACTAAAACTGTTCATGACTATACTTTTTTATTCAAACCGTGAATTAAGGTGCCAACTGCTAATACTCATCACTGGACTTACTGTCGGTTTTCCCGGGTTGCCTCTCGGAATCACGGGATGGGTGTAGCTATTTACATAGCCGTTCATACCTCACTGAAGGTCGTAACGTTATCGATCGGTTTGACACTCGACCTTCTAATTCATACATGAAAAAGATGTTGTCCGTCTGCTAATACTTCTCGTAATTTCCTTCCGTGAACACTAAGCATGACATTCGCTACAGCGGTTTCAGTACTAGGAATGAAAGCTGTCTGGTAAGGAATAGGAAGTAGCATAAATTGATAACGTTCTCCAGCGGTTTGACGCAGTACTTTAATATTCATATAGTGCGTTGAGTTGTTTATTGCCATTCCCGATCAGCGAGTTTACTCCAGGAATACCTAATTTGCCTCTCAGAATCACATGATAGCTGCAGCTACTGACTCAGTTGAGCGGCACTGAGATAAGGTTATAACGTTCTCGAACGGTTTGACACTACATCTAGTTATTCATTCATGAAAATAAGGGGCCCGCCACTAGAATGTTTACTAATTTGTATCTCTGATCACGAAGTTATACTCTCGAAACGGCGGGTTTGCTTCTCGGAACGCACAGTCTTCCGTGAAGAATTAGACCATATACCAATAGGTACCGTTGAACAATCGAGTAACTCTGTACTTTAATAATTACAGCTGGATGTAGGGTTTTTAATGCAAATACTGTACAGCGGATTTACTCCAGGAATACGTGGTTTGTATCTCGGAGACACAGGATGGGTGTAGCTATTGACTTAGTCGTTAGAATCTCAAAGAAGGTGGTATCGTTCTCGAGCGTCTCGAAACTCTATCTTCTTATTCAAAATGAAATTAATGTGCACGCCGCAAAAATGGTTCCAATTTCTTCCTCTGAACACGAAGTTATACTCTCGATACATCGGGTTATCTTTTCGGAGGGTAAGGTCTTCGTTAAAACTTTTGACTTTATAGCTATTGGTAACGATCTCAAACGGATTCACGATCTACTTCAATATTCAAACCGACAATTAAGGTGTCTATTGTAAACAGTGTACAGCTTATTGACTATCGCAATACCCAGTTTGACTCTCGAAATCGCAGGACGGGTGCGGCTAATAACTAAGCCGTTCGATTCTCAACTAAGGTGGTAACGTTCAGGAACGCTTTGACACCCGATCTCCTCATTCATACGTGAAATTAATCAGCTCGTCAGTAAAATGTATACTAATATCTTTCTCTGAACACGAAGTGACACTCTCGATTCGGCGTGTTAGCTTCTAGAGAGATAAGGTTTTCGGTAAAAGGTCTGTATGTATACCAACGGGTGCCGACCTTCAACGGGTTGACGGTCTGCTTTAATATTCATAGCGTGGATTAAGGTGACTATTGCCATTACGCTTCAGCGGATTTACCTCCGGGTACCTGATTTGTCTCTCGGAACTACAGGATTGGTGAAGATATTGACTTACCCGTTCGAATCTCAAAGAAGGTTGCAACATTCGCGAATGAATTAAAAGATCGAGAATCAAACCATTTGAGAACGTTACCAATAGCTATAATGAAAAAAGTTTTACCGAAGACCTTACCCTCTGAAAAGATTACCCGCTATATTGGGAGTATAACTTCGTGTTCAAAGGAAGAAATTGGAAAACATTTTTGTGACGGGCACAATAATTTCATTATGTATAAGAAGATCGAATGTCAAGCCGCTCGCAAACTTTGTCACCTTGTGTGAGAGCCGAACGGCTAAATGTGTAGCTTCACCTATCCTGAGATTCCAAGAGTCAAATCAGGTATACTAGGAGTAAATTCGCTCAACAGTATTCTCAATAGATACCATAATTCAGGGTTTGAATATGAATGCAGACCGCCAAACCGTTTCAGAGCATTGGCAATTGATATAAAGTCAATCACATTACTGGTGGCCTTACATTTGACAAAGCTATCCTGCCGTATCGAGAGTATAACTTCGTGTATAGAGACAGAAATTAGTCTCCATTTCAGTAACGGCCACCTTAACTTCATGTATGAATTAGAATATGGGGGGTCAAACACAACGGGAACGTTATCATCTTATGCGAGTGTTGAATGGCTAAGTCAATAGCTTCGCATATCCTGTGATACGGAGAGGCAAACCAGGTATTTAGGAGTTAATCCGCTGAATAGTGCTAGCAATAGGCACCTCAATTCACGGTCTGAATATTAATACAGACCATCAGTCCGGGGTGGAACGTTGCTAATTGCAATAAATTCCAACGTGTTACCGAAGACCTTACACCCCGAAATGCTATTCCGCTGTACCGGGAGTATAACTTCATGTTCAGAGATGGAAATTATTAGTCATTTCAGTGACGGACATCTTAACTGCATGTATGAATTAGATCACCTGGTGTCAAACCGTGTGAAAAGATCACCACTTTCTTTGAGTGTCGAACAGCTAATTCAATAGCTTCACCTATCATGTTATTGTGTAAGTTAAACCAGACATTGCGGGAGTAAACCGGCTGAACTGTACTTGTAACAGACACCTCAGTTCACGGTTTGCATGTTATAGTGGAGCGTCAATCCGACTGGAAACGTTACCAATTGCTGGAAAGTGAAAGGTTTTACAGAAGACTTTACCCTCTGAAAAATTACCACATTCATTGAGAGACGGACGGCAAAGTCAATAACTTCCCCCAACCTGAGATTCCGAGACTAATACTAACTATTTAGGTAGTAAATTGACTTAACAGTATTGGTAATAGACACCTTAATTCACGGATTGATTCTTAAAGTAGAGCGACAAACCGTTCGAGACGTTACCAATTGGTATAAGGTCAAACGTTCTACCGTAGGCGTTAACTTCCGCGAACCTCACCCGCCACATCGAGACTACATATTCGCGATGGGTGAAAAATATTAGTATTCATATCAGTGACGGGCACCTTTACTTAAGTATAAATCTGAACAGCGGTGGTGAAACCGATCGAAACCGTTACCACAATCTTTCAGATTCGAACGGCTGTGTCAATTGCTTCACCAATAGCTGCGATTTCAAGAGACAAAAACCAGATATTCCAGACGTAAATCCGCTGCACAGTATTGCCAATGAACACCTTAATTTGCAGACTGGATATTAAAATAGAACGTCACATCGTGTGAGAACGGTACTGATTCCTATAAATTCGAACGTTTCACCGAATTCCTTACCGCACGAGGAGCTAATCCGCTGTATCGTGAGTGTAGCTACGCGATTAGGGAAACGCATTAGTATACAATTTCGTGACGTCACCTTTAATTCTCGGACGATAGCTTACAATATCTTCACCTATCCAGAGATTCCGAAAGTGAAGCTATGTATTCCGGGAGCAAATCCACTGAACGGTATTGGCTTTGTATTTATAGCAGAGGGTCAATAATTTTGCGAACGTTACCAATTGATATAAAGTCCAACGTTTTACTCATGACTTCGCCCACCGACAGCCTAACCCATTGAGTCGAGTGTATAACATCCTGTTCAGAGGAACAAATTAATTTACATTTTAGAGGCAGTGACCTTAATTTCATGTATTAATTAGAAGATCGAGGGTAAAACCGTTCGAGAACGATACTACCTTCTGTGCGTGACGGACGGCTAAGTGTATAGCTTCATCTATACTGTGATTCCGAGAGTTCAGCAAGGTCTTCCGGGCATACATCCGCTGGAGAGTATTGGCAATACACACCGTAATTTACAGTGTAAATAGCAATGTGGTAATTCGAACCATCGAAGAATGTTATCTACTGATATAGGCTCAAATTTTTTACCGGATACCTTACCGTCCGAGAACTTAAGCCGCTGCGGCAAGTGTCTTGCTTAGTGTTCATGGATTCAAATTAGTGGATACTTCAGCAGACGGACTTTATAAATGCATGTATTAATAGGAAGATGCAGGGTCAAATTGTTCGAAAACGTTACCCCCTATTTCGACAATGGCATGACTAAGGCAATAGCTTCACTGATCATATGATTCCGTGAGTCAGTTGAGTAATTACCGTAGTAAATTCGCTGAATGGTATTGGTAAAAGACACCTAAATTCAAGGTATGAATATTGGAGAAGAGAGTCAATCCGTCGGAGGACAGTACCAACCCCGTATAATGTCATTCTTTTTACCGAATACCTTACATTCCGAGGACATAACGCGCTGTATCGAGATAATAATTACGTGTGCATGGAAACAAATTAGTAGGCCCTTTAGTGCCGTAGACCTTAATTTCATGCACGAATTAGACGGACGACGGACAAAACGATCCACAACGTTACCACCTTCTCGAGAGCCGAACTTCTAGATAAATAGCTACACCTATCCTGTATTTCCGAAGGTCAAACAAGGTATTCGGGGAGTCAAACCGGCGTAAACATCTGGCATGGGACATCTTAATTCACGGTATGAATATTAAGGTAGAGTGACAAACCTTTGTATAACTTCACCAATGGGTGTAGTGTCAAACTTTGTACAGAAGGCCTCACCTACCGCGAAACAAACCCGCCGTACCGAGACTATGACTTTCAGCTCGGACAAACACATTAGTATACATTTGAGTGACGGGCTTCTTAATTTCATGCGCGGATTAGAAGATCGAGGGTCAAACCGATCGAGAAAGTTACCTCCTTCATTGTAAAATCGCACACATAACACAACAGCTTCACGTATCATGTGGTTATGAGAGTCACACTAGGTACACCAGGAGTATTTCCGCTGAAAAGTATTGGCAATAGACACCTTAATTCACGGATTCAATATTAAAGTAGTGCGCGAAACTGCATGAGTGCGTAACCAATTGGTATATAGTCAATCGTTTTAGTTTAAACGGAACCAAAGAAGTACACATTGTTGGGTCTGGCACCCTAATTTCATGTACCAATGAACATATAGAGAGGCAAACCGTTCCAGGAAGTTACCACCTTCTTTAAAATTCGAACGGCAGAGTCAACAGCTTCACATGTTTTTCTGATTCTGAGAGTCAAGCCTTGTATTCCAGGAGTAGATCCGCTGAACATTATTGACAATAGATACAATAATTCACGGTACGAACATTAAAGTTGAGCATAAAACCGTTTGTGAACGTTACCATTTGACATAACGATATACTATTTACATTATACCTTACCTTCAGAGAACATAATTCGCTGAACCACGGGTATAACTTCATGTTCAGCAAATCAAATTAGTACACATTTTAGTCACGGGAATCGTAATATCATGTATGAATTAGAAGATCGAATGTCAAACCGATCGAGAACGTTACGGCCTTCTGTGAGAAACGAACAGCTATAACAATAGCAACACCTATCCTGTGATTCGGAGAGTCCAGCATTGTAAATCCGTTTGTGAACGTTACCAATTGACATAACTGCATACTATTTGCCTGATCCCTTACCCTTCGAGAATATAATCCGCGGTATCGAGAGTATAACTTCGTGTTGCGATAAATGAACTCGAATACAATTTAGTGACGAGCACCGAAATTTCATGCATGAATTAGGAGATCGATTGTCAGACCGATCTGGAACGTTACCTCATTCACTGAGAGACGGACGGCTAAGTCAATAGCTACACTTATCCTGTGATTCCGAGAGAAAAACTAGGTACTCCGTAACGAAATAAGATGAACATTGTGGCATTTGTCACCTTAATTCATAGTCTGAGTACGAAAGTAGTGCGTCAATCCGTTTGAGAATTGTTAAACCGTTAGAGAACGTTACCGCCTTTTTTGTGAGTCGATCGGATAAGTCAGCAGTTTTACCTGTCCTGTGTCTCGGAAGGACGAACCAGGCATTCCGAGAGCCACAGAACTGCACATTATTGGCAACGGACATCTTAATTCACGAAATGAATGTTAAGATACACATTCTATCCCTTGTAGAACGTTACCTATGGGTGTAATGTCAAAAGTATTAGTGAAGAACTTACCGTCTATGAACCTAACCCGCTGCATCGAGAGTACATCGTCCTGTTCAGAGCTGGAAATCAGTCTTCGTTTCCGTGACGGGCACCTTAACTTCATGTAAAAACTAGAAGATGGATGGCCAAACCGTAAGGGAACGTTATCATATTCTTTGAGTGTACGAACAGCGAAGTCAAATGCTTCACGTAGCAAGCGATTCCGAGAGTGAAACAAGATATTCCGGGATTAATTCCACTGAACAGTTTTTGCAACAGACACCTTAAATCACGTTATGAATACTTAGCTTGAGATTTGAACTGACGGAGAGGATTACCAATTGCTCTGCATCCATTGTTTTTATCCAATTCCTTACCTTCCGAGAACCCATCCCGCTGCAGCGATTGTGTTCCTTATTTCTCACGTTTTCAAATTAATGAACATTTTTTTATACGGAAACATTACTCTCATTCATATATAGGAACATCAAGGCAAACAAAGCGAGATCGTTGCCACCTTCATTCAGAGTAACACATCGCAGTGAATATCTAAACCCATCCTCTGATTCCGAGAGTCAAATAAGGTATTCCGGGATTAAATCTCCTGTACAGCATAGACAATAGATCTCCTAATTCACGGAGTTAATATTATGGTACATAGTGAAGACGTTGATGAACGTTACGTATTAGTATGCTGTTAAACTTTTTATCGAATACCATATCCATCGAGAACCTAACCCGCCGTAGGTAGTGTCATGCTCAGTGTTGACGGAAAAATAATAGTAGACACTTCAGCAGTGGGACACCTTGTTTTCGTGTTTGAGTAGCAGAATCAAAAGTCAAATCGTTCGAGAACGTCACCACCACCTCTGCGAATGGTACAGCTGCGTCAATACCTTCAACTGTCATGCGATACCGAGAGTCAAACCAGTTATTCCGGCATTATATCCGCTGGTCAGTATTGGCAATTGACACCTCAATTCGCGGAATCAATATTAAAATAGAGCGTCGCACTGTGTGAAAGCGATACCAATTGCTATAAAGTCAAACTTTTTACCGAATTCCATGCCGTTCGAGAAGATAGCCCTCCGTTTCATGAGAATGGCTACCGGCATAGAGAAGCACATTAGTAATCATCTTAGTGACGGGGACCTTAATTCCATTGGGAATAAGGAGATAGAGGGTCAAGCCGTTCGAGAAACTTGCCACATTCTTTGAGATTCGAACGGATAAGTCAATAGCTCCACATATCCTGTGATACTATCGGTCAATCCTTGCGTTCTTGGAGTAAATTGGCAGTAATGCATCGGCAATAGACGCCATATTTCTCGGTCTGAACGTTAAAGTGAATCGTTACCTCGTTTGAGAACGTTACCAATTGTTGACAAGTCGAACGATTTACCGAAGACATTACGCTCTGAAAAAATATCCCGCTCGATCTGGAGTATAATATCCTGTTCAGAGGGTGGAATAAGTACATATTTTAGAGACGGGCACCTTAACATCATGCACGAGTCAAAAGGCTCTTGGCCAAACCGCTCGAGAACGTTGCTGCTTCCGTGAGAGACGAACGTCTAAGTCAATGGCTATACCTATCCGGCGATTCCGAGTGTCAAACCAGGTATTCCGTGAGTAAATCCGCTGAACAGTGTTGGGAATAGACACCTTATTTCTCGGTTTTAATGTTAAAGTAGAGCGCCATGCTGCTTGAGAAGGTGACCAATTGCGATAAAGGCAATCGTTCTACAGTATGACGTACCATCAGAGAACCTCACCCGCCTCATAGAGAGTGTAACTTCGCGGTCAGAGAATGAAATCAGTGAACATTTTAGTGACGGGGCCATAATTTCATTATGAATAAGAAAATCGGGGGTCGAGCCGTTCGCGAATGTTATCACCTTCTTTGAGAGACAAACGGCTAAGTCAATATCTTCACCTATCCAGTGATTCGGATAGTCAAACCATGTGTCGCTGCAGTAAATACGCTGACCAGTATTGCCAATAGACACATTTATTCACGGAGTGAATATTAATGTATTGCGTCAAACCGATTGAGATCATTGCCCATTAGTATAAAGTCAAACAATTTACCGCTGGCCTTACACTCGGAGAAGCAAACTAGCCGCTTCGAGTGTATAACTTCGAGTTCAGACTATATATTTTATTGCCGGGCACCTTTATTTCATGATTGAAGTAGACGATCGATAGTCAGGCCGATCAATATCGTTAACACCTTTTGTGAGAGATGAACGGCTATGACAGACTTCGCCTATCCTGTCAATCCATGAGTAAAACCAGGTATGCTGGGAGTATATCCGCTGAAGAGTTTGCAATAGACACCATAATTCACAGTATGTATATTAATGTAGAGCGTAAATCGGTTTGCAAAGCTACCAATTGATATAAAGTCAAACGCTTTACTGAAGGGCTTACCCACCGAAAGTCTATCGCACTGTACCGAGAGAGTATCTTTATGATCACTGAAGCAAATTAGTATATAATTAAGTAACCCGACCCTCAATTCCACGTGTGAATTATAAGATTAAGTGTCGAACCCTTTTAGAACGTGACCAACATCCTTGAGAATATAACTGCTAAGTCAATAGCATCACCTACCATGTGATAACGAGATTCCAACCAAGCATTCCGGTAATAATTGCGCAGTTCAGGATTGACAATCGACATCTTAATTCACTGTATTAATATAAAAGTACTTAGACAAACCGTTGTAGAGCGCTACCTACTTGTATAGGATTAAACTATCAACCGATGGCCCTATCATCCGAGAAACTAACCCGCTGTGTCGAGAGTATAACTGCGTGTTCAGAGAAGCAAATTTGTAACGAATTTTGTCAGGTGCACCTTAATTTCATGAATCAATAAGAAGATCGATGGTGACATATTTCGACAACGTTACCAACTTTATTGAGCGTAGCATATGTAAGGAAATACCTTCACCTATCCTGTGATTCCGAGAGTCAAACCAGTCATTACGGGAGAAAATTCCTTGAACTATATAGGCCATTGACACGTTAATTCACGGTTTGAGCCATAAAATCGAAGGACAAACAGTCGGAGACCATAGCCCCTTTGCATAGAGACACTCTTTTCACGAATGCCTTACATTCCCAGAACATAACCCGCTGCATCGGGAGTATAACATCGTGTTCAGTGGAACAAATTGCTATAAATTTTAGCGACGGGCACCTTAATTTCATGAATGAATTGGAAGATCGATGGTCAAACCGATCCAGATCGATACCACCTTCTCCTAGGGGCGAACTGCTAATTCAATAGCCTCACCTATCCTGTGATTCCGTGAGTTGAATGATGTATTCGGGGAGCAAATCCGCTGAATAGTTCTGGCAATACACACCTAATATCTCGCATGTGCATTAAAGTAGGAAGACAAATCCCCAGAGAACGATACGTATTGGTATACAGTCAAAGTTCTTACCGAAAGCCTTTTCTTCGATGCAGCTAACCGGCCACGTCGAGAGTATAACTTCGTGTTCAGAGAAACCCATTGGTATACATTTTCGTGATAGGCTCCACTGTTTCCAGTATGAAATACAAAATCGAGTGTCAAACCGTTCCAAATCGTTACCACGTTCTTTGAGAGACACTGCTATGTCATTTGCATCACCCATCCAGTTATTCAACGACTCAAACCAGGTATTCCGGGAGTGCATCCATAGTGCAGTATTACCTATGGTCACGTTAATTCATGTTACGAATATTATAGTGCAGTGTCAAACCATTGCCCAACGTTACACATTGGTATCGCGCCAAACACCTTACCGATGGCCATACCTTCGGAGAAGATAACTCGCCGTATCTTCAGTATAGCGTCGTAATCAGAGATCGAAATTAGTATTCATTTCAGTGAATGTCACCTTGATTTCATGTATGAGTTAGTAGATTGAGCGCCAAACAGTTCAAGAACTTTACCACCTTCTCTGTGAGACGAACGTCCATAATTTCACCTGTCCTGTGATTCCGAGAGACAAACCAGATATGCCGGGCTTAAATCCGCGGAACAGTTTTGGCCCTAGACACCATAATTGACGGATTGAATATTAAAGTATAGCGTGAAACCGTTTGCGAACGTTACCATCTTGTATAACGTCAATCGTTGTTCCGAAGACCTTGCCACACGAGAAACTAACACGCTGCATCGAGAGCATAACTGCGTATACAGGGAAACAAATTATTCTAAATCTTAGTGACAGGCACCATAATTTCATGTATTGTATAGAAGGTCGAGGGTCAATATCGTTAGAGACCGATACCTCCTTCATAGCGAGTCGATGGGCAAAGTCAACAGCTTCACTCATACTGTGATTCTATGAAACGAGCAAGGTATTCCGGGAGTAAATCCGCTGGACAGTATTGGGGATATACACCATAGTTCCATGTATAAGTATTAAAGAGCAGAGTCAGCCCGTTGTAGAACGTTACGAATTGGCATTAAGTGAAACCCTTTACCCATGGACTTACCTTCCAAGAACCCAGTCCGCTGCAGAGATTGGCTTGCTTAGTGTTCACTGGAAGAAATTAGTAGAGGGACACCTTATTTTTAAGTATAATTATGGCGATCGATGGACAAACCGAGGGAGAACTCTACCTTCAACGTCGAGAGTCCAACTGCTAAATCAATAGATACACCTATCTTGTGATTCAGAGGCACAGACCACTTATTCTGGGAGTGAATCGACAGAGCTGCATTACCAATGGACACGTGATTTCGCGGTACGAATGTTAATGTGAAGTGTAAAATCTCTGTCGAACGTGACTTGTTGGTATAGGGTCAAACTTTTTATCGAAGACCTTACCCACCGACATCCTATACTGCTGTATCGATAGTCTAAATTCGTGTTGAGTGTAACAACCTATTATTCATTTTAGTTACGGGCACGTCCATTTCATGTATGAATAAGAAGGTCAATAGGCATACCGCTCCTGTACGATAATACTTTCTGGCAGATTCGTACAGCTAAGTCATTGGCATCACCTATCCAGTGATTCCGTGATTCGAACCGGGTGTACAGGGAGTGAATCCGTTGTTCAGTATAGGCAATGGACCCCTTTATTCATGTTATGAGTATCCGCGTAGGGAGTCGAACTGTTGGGGACCATTACAAATTGGAATAAATTCCTTCTTTTTACCGAATACATCATCTTCCAAGAACAAATCACGCAGTAGCAGGTGTCGCGCTTAGTGCTCACGGAAACAAATTGGTAGTCATTATAGCAGAAGCAAACCTTCTTTCCATATATGAATGAGTGGATCAAGTGTCAAATCGATCGAGACCGTTCCCACCAAATTTGGGAGTGGAACGGTTGAGTCAATAGCTTCCCCACCATGCAATTCCGAGAGTCAAACCCGGTATTCCGGGAGTAAATCTGCTGAACAGTATTGACAATGGACACCTTAATTCGCGGTTTGAATATTAAAGTAGGGGGTCAATCCGTTCGAGTGCGGGGCCAACTATTATAGAGTCAAAAGTTTATAGAAGGCCTTAACTTCAGCCAACCCGACCGGCAGCATCGAGAGCATAAGTTCGTATTAACAGAATGAAAGTAGTATTTATTGCAGTGACGGACACCTAAGATTCATGTATGCAATAGTAGATAGATGGTCAAACCGTTCGGGAAAGTTACCACCCTCGTTGGGAGTCGAACGGCTAACTCTATTGCTTCAACTATCCTGTGATTCCTAGAGTCAAATAAGGTAATCCGGGAGTAAGTCCGCTGACGTTTATTGGCAATTGAAATCTTTCTTCAAGATTCCAGAAAAATGGACAGTCCCACCTTCTTTAAGTATCGATCAGCTATGTCACTAGTTCCGCCCATCCTGCTTTTCCGATAGTCAAACCAGGTATGCCGGGAGTCAATCCGCTGTACACTGATTGGAATGAGTACTTTAATCCACGGTTTGAATATTAAACTCTAGTGTGAAACCGTTTGAGAACGATACCAACTGGCATAAAGTTAAATGTTTTACCGAAGACTTTACCCTTCGTGAAACTAATCCGCTATCTCGACAGTATAAATTCGTCATCGGAGATACAGATTAGTACACATGTTGGTAACCGTCGCCTTAATTTCATGTATGAATTAGAAGGTCGTTTGTCTAGCCATTCAAGAACGTTACCACCATGCTTGAAACTCGAACGGCTGAGTTAATAGCTTCAGCTCCCCTGTGATTCCGTAGAGTCAAGCCTGGTAATCCAGGAGTAAATGCGCGCAATAGTATTGGCAGCAGTCACCTTAGTTTACGCTATGAATATTAAGGTAGCGAGTCAAACAGACAATGGAAATGACAGGTTGGTACAAAGTCATTCTTTTTACAAATTACGTATCCGGCTGCTGGGCGTGTCTTGTATGGTGTTCAGTGTATCACATTAGTTTACATAACATAGACGGGCACCATTATTCCGTGCATGAATTAGTAGATCTCGGGTCATACCGATGCAGAGCTTTACAACGTTCGCTGCGATTCGAACTCCTAAGGCTATAACTTAGGATATCCTGTGATTCCGGAAGTCAAACCAGGTATTCCGGGAGCACATCCGCTGGACTATATTGGCAACTGACAGGTTATTACACGGTATTAATATTAAGGTAGAGCGTCAAACGGTTATATTGCCATATATTTTAATTTAGAGTCAAACTTTTTACCGAAGTCTTTACCGTTCGAGAAGCCTATCACGTCATTGACAGTTTCTTGCTTGGAGTTGGCGGAAACAAATTAACAGATATTTAAGCAGACGGGCGATTTATTTTCCTGCATGAAAGAAGACACGTGAGTAAAACCGTTCGAGATCGTTACCACCATCTTTGGGAACAAAACCGGTCAAGTCAGAGGCATCAAACCGTGTGATTCCGAGAGTGAAACAAGTCTCTTCGGAGTAAATCCGCACAACTATATAGGCAATTGACAAGATAATTCAAGGTATGGACATTAATGTAGTGAGACATACTGTCGGAGATCATTATCAATTGGTATAGTGTCACTCTTTTTACCGAAGTCCTTATCTTCCAGGAATATAACACGCTGTATAGAGAGTATAACTTCGTGCTCAGAGTAAGAAATTAGTATCCATTTCAGTGATAGGCCCCTAAATTTCTTGTATGAATTAGAAGGTCGATTATCAAATGCATCGGGAACTTGAGTTTCGTTCAGAGTCGATCGGCTATGTCAAGAGCTTCACCTATCCTGTGATTCCGAGATTAAATGCAGGCACTCCAGGAATGAATCTGCTGAAAAGTATTCACGGTTCGAATATTAAAGTCACACGACAAATGTTTGAAGAACGTTATTTATTCGTATAGCGTCCAACTTTTTACCGAGGGCCATACCTTCCGAGAAGCCCAAACCGCTGCAGCAAATGTCTTATTCAAACCTCAACTTCATGTATGGATTAGATGTTCGAGTGTCAAGCTGGTCAAAATCGTTGCCAACTTCTGTGCGAAACGAACCGATAAGTCGATATCTTCACAGATCCTGCGATCCCTAGATCCAAACCAGGTATTCCAGGAGCAAACACTCTGAACAATTTTGGTAGTAAACACCTTAGTTCACGGTTTAAACATTAAAATCGATATTCAAACTGTTTTAGACCGCTACCAGTTGGTACAAGGTGAAACGTTAACCGAAGGCGATATCTTCCGCGAATCTTAGCGGCTTCATCGAGTGTATAACTTCGGATAACTTCGAATTAGAAGGTCGAGGGTCAAACCGGTCGAGATCGTTGCCAACTTCTGTGAGAGACGAATGGATAAGTCGATATCTTCACAGTTCTTGCGATTCTGAGCGTCAAACCAGGTATTCCCGGAGCAAATACGCTGATCTATATCGGCAATAGACACCATAGTTCACGGTTTCAATATTAAAGTAGAGCGTCATACTGGCTGAGAACGTCACCAATTGATATAATGACAAATGTTTCGCCGACGGAGTTACCTTCCGTGAACTTCAAGTATAGGCAGTGGACACCTTAACTCACTGTCTCAATACTAAATTAGAGAGACAAGCCATTTGACAACGTTGCCAAATCGTACAAAGTCATACCCTTTATCGCAAACCATACCTTCCTGGATCATTTCGCGCTGTATAGTTTGAGTAACTTCGTGTTCAAAGGATCAAATTAATTAACATTTTAGTGATCGGGCCTTAATTTCACTATGAATAAGCAGATCGAGTCAAACCGATCGAGAAAGTTATCACCTTCTTTGGGGTTCGAGCACGTAAATCCATTGCCTCAAACATCCTGTGATTCCAAAAGTCAAACCAGGCATTCTAGGAGTACATCCGCTGTACAGCATTGGCAATAGACACCGTAATTCATGGATTGAATATTGAAAGGGAGAGTCAAACCTATTGAGAATGTTACCAATTTCAATAAAACTCAAATGCTACACCGAAGCCTATAACCTCCGAAAAACTCGCCCGCTGTAACGAGAGTATAATTTCGTGTACAGAGAAAGAAATTGGAATTCGTTTCAGTGACGGCACGGTAACATCATGTATGAAGTTGGCGATCGAAGGCAAACTGTTCGAGAACGTACAACTCTCTTTGAGAGTCAAACGAATAAGACAATAGCTCAAACTATCCTGTGATGCCGAGTGTGAGACCAGGTATTGGGCGCCTAAACTCGCAGTACACTATCGGAATAACACACGCTTTTCACGTTATAAATATTAAGGGAATGAGTTAAACCATTGCAGAACGTGACCTATTGCTTTACAGCCAAAATTTTTACCGAAGGCCTTGCCTTCCGAGAAGCTAACCTCCTGCATCTAGAGTATAACTTCGTGTACAAAAGAACAAATTAGTATACATTTAAGTGACGGGCACCATAATTTCATTTACGAGTAAGAAGATCCAATGTCTAGAAGTCCGAAAAAGTTACCACCTTCTTTGGGATTCGAACGGGTTAGGCAATAGCTTCACAAATCTTGCGACTCCGCGAGCCAAACCAGTTAATTCGAGAGTAAGCCCATTAGCCAGTATTAGCAATAGACACCTTAGCTCACGGTTTGAATAACAAGGTACCAAGTCAGTCCATTGCAGCGCGTCACCTATTAGTATACAGTCAAACTTTTTAGTGAAAGCCTTACATTCTAAAACCCTTAACTGCAGTAGCGAGTGTCGTATTTAGTGCTCGCGGAAACTGATTAGTAAACATTTTAGCAGACGGACGCAGTATTTTCATGTAGGAATAGAATAATCGGGAGTCAAACCGTTCGAGAATGTGCCGTAGCGTCAGCGAAACTCACGCGCTTCATCGAGAGCATAACTCCGTGCACAGAAATATAAATTAGTATTCATTTCAGAGACGGGCACCATATCTTCGTGTATGAATTAGAAGGTCGAGTGTCATACCGCAAGAGAACGTTGTCACCTTCTGTTAGCGGCGAACAGCAAAGCCAAGAGTATTATCTATTCTGTGATTCCAAGAGTCAAATAAGCAATTCCGGGATTAAATCCACTGACTAGTATTAGCAAGAAACACATTACATCACAGAATGAATATTAAAGTAAGGTGTCCAACAGTTGGAGGACATTGTCAATTAAAATAAAGTAATTCTTTTTACCCAATACCATACCTTCCGAGAACCTGTCCCGCTGCAGCGAGTGTCTAGCTGAATGTTCACCGAAACAAATGAGTTGACGTTTCAGGAAACGGACACATTGGCATCACGTATGGATAGCAAAATCGACAGTCAAACTATGCGAGAACGATAGCATCTTTTTTTAGAGTCGTCGCATATATTTTATGACGAGCACCTTATTTTAATTTATGAGTTTGAAGATAGATGGACAATCGGCTCGAGAACGTTGCCATCTTCTGTGAGTTCCGAATGGCCAAGTCAATAGCTTCACCCATTCTGCGATTCCGAGAGTCAAATCAGGTATTCCGCGAGTAAATCCACTGAAAAGTATTCATAATGAACACCTTCATTCACGGTTTGAATATTAAAATTTTGCGTCAATCCGTTTGCGAACGATACCACCCTCTATGAGAGTCGTACGGATATGTCGATAGCACCACCTTTTAGGTGATTCGGAGAGTCAAACCAGGTACTCATGGAGTAAATTCGGTGAACAGTATTGGAAGCAAACAACTTCAATAACGGTTTGAATATTAGATTTGTGCGTTAAACCGCATGAGAACGTTACCACACTCTTTGAGACTCGGATGGATAAGTCAATAGCTTCACCTATCCTGTGATTCCGAGGGCAAACGAGGAACTCCTGGTGTAAATCCGCTGAACAGTATTGGCAATTGGCGCCTTAATTCAAGGATTTAACGTTAAATTAGAGAGTCAAGCCGTTGTAGAACGTTGTTCATTGGTATGCAGTTAAACTTCATACTGGATATCTTGCCCCCCTAGAACATATCCCGCTGCAGCAAGTGTCTTGCTGAGTGTTGATGGCAGGAATTAGTAGACTCTTCAGCTGACGGACACTTTAATTGCATGAATCAATAGGAAGATAGATGGTCAAATCGTCGGAGAACGTTACCACCTTCTTTGTGGATCGAGCGGATAAGTCAATGGCTTCAGTTATCTGGCTATTCCGAAGTCAAACCAGGTATGCCCTGAGTAAATCCGCTGAACGGTATTGGTAATAGACACCTTAATTCACGGTTTGAATATTAACTTAGAACTTAAAACCGTTTGAGAACGTTACCAACGGGCATAACGACATGCTCTTTAGCTGATACGTTACCTTCAGCGCACATAATCCTCTGCATCGAGGGTATAACTTTGTGTTCAGCGATACAAATTAGTACACATTTTAGTGACGGGTACCTTAACACTTCGGCATAGAGGTTAACTCTATAGCATTAGGTGACGTTCTGCAACGTTAAAGCTATATGCTTTACTATTCATAGCGTGAATTAAGGTGTCTATTGCCAAAACTGTTTTGCGTATTTACGCCCGGAATACATGATTTGACTGTCGGAGTTACAGGATAGGTGATGCTATTCACTTAGCACTTCGACTCCCAAAGAAGCGATTGTGTTAGCTCTTCTAATATCAAGGAAGCTCGTCACGATATCAATCGGTTTGTTCCTGGATCTTCAAATTCACATTGGACAATAAGGTGCCCGTCACAAAAATGTATACTAACTTGCTTCTCTGAACACGATGTCATAATCTCGATATAGCGAATTGACATCACGCAAGGTAAGGTCTTCGGTAAACGGTATGACTCTATATGAAAAGGTAAAGCTCTACAACAGTTTGATAATATGCTTTAATATTCATACCGTGAAGTAAGCTGTCTATTGCCAAAACTGTTCCGCGAATTTACTCTCGGTATCCCAGTTTTGACACACAGAATCACTGGACAGGTGACGCTATTGACTTAGCCGTTCGCCTCTCATAGTAGGTGGTAACGACCTCGAACGGTTTTGACAGTAAACCTTCTAATTCCTACATTAAGATAGGGTGTCCGCCACTAAATGTATTCTAATTTGTATATCTGATCACGAAGGTATACTCTCGATACAGCGAGATAGTTGCTCGGAAGGTGAGTTATGTGATAAAATGTATGACGTTATAGGAATGCTGTCACATGGATTGACGCTCAACTACAAAATGCAAACCGTGAATTAAGACGTCTATTGCCAATACGGAGCAGCACATTTACTCCCGGAATATCTTGTTTGCCTTTCGGAATCACAGGATAAATGATGCTAGTGACATAGCCGTTCGTCTCTCAGAGAAGGTGGCGATTATCTCTAAGGTATGGACACCCTATCTTTAATTCATTCATGAAGTTGAGGAGCCCGTCACTAAAAATGAATAACTATTTCTTTCTCTGAACACGAACTTATACCCTCGATGGAGCCGCTGAGGATCGCGGAAGTTATGGCCATCGGTAAAACGTTTGAATTTTATAAACATTGGTAACGCTCTCAAACGGATTGACGCCCTACTTCAATATTCAATCCTGAAATAAATGTATGTATTGCCAATTCAGTTCAGCGGATTTAATCCCGGAGTACCTGGTTTGACACTCGGAATCACGGGATACGTGAAGCTATTCACTCAACTGTTGGTCATTCACAGAAGGTGGCATTGTTCTCGAGCGGTTTTACGCTCGATCTTCCAATTTGTTCCTGGAGTTAAGAGGCTCGCCACTAAAACGTATGCTCATGTGTTCCTCGAAAAAGTTGTTCTCTCAGAACGGCGGGTAGCTTCACGGACTGTACGGCTTTTGGTGAAACATCTGACATTATAGCACCTGGTAACGATCTCAAGCGGGGTGACGCTGTATTTTAATATTCAAACCGTGGAGTAAGGTGTCTCCTTCCAATGCCATTCAGCGAACATAATCCCGGAATAGCTGGTTTGGCTCTCGGAATCATGATATAGGTGACGCAACTGATCCATCCGATCGTCTCTCGCAGAAGGTGGTAGAGCTCTCGAACGGTTTGCCGGTCGATCTTATAATTCATATAGGAAGTTAAGGGATCCGTCACTGAAATGGAGACAAACTTATTTTCCTGCACACGAAGTTATACACTGGATACAGCCAGTTTGTTGTTCAGGGGATAAGGTTTGCGGCAAAAAGTTTTACTTTGTAGCAGTTGGTAATGTTCACAAACGGTGACGCCTAATTTTTATATTCAAACCGTGAATTAACGTGCCTAATGCCAATACTGTTCAGCTAGTTAACTTCCGGAATGCCTGGTTTGACTTTCGTAATCACATGATGGATGAAGCTACTGACATACACGTTCGAGCCTCAAAAAGGTTGGTATCGTTCTCGGACTGTTTGACCCCGTATCTTCTAATTGATACAAGAACCACTGATGTCCATCGCTAAAATATATACTTATGTCTTTCTCTGAATACGAAGTTATACTCTCGATACGGCTTATTAGCTCCACCGAAGGTAAAGCTTTCGGTAAAAGGTTTGTCTCTATACCAATGAGTAGCGCTTTACAACGTGTTATCGGTCAGCTTTAATATTCATACCTTGAATTACGGTGTCCATTGCCAATACCTTTCAGCGTATTTATGCCAGGATTACCTGGTTTTACTCGCGGAATCATGGAACAGGTGAAGCCATTAACTCTGACTTTCTCTTCTCATGTATGATGGTAACGCTCTCGAGTGGTTCAACCATCGATATTCTACTTTATACATGAAATTGAGGTGCCCGTCGCTAAAATATAAATTAATTTGTTATTCGATACACGATGTTATACTCCAGATACAACGGATTCGGCTTTCCGTGGGTGAGGTCACCAGGAAGACGATTGACTATATTCCTATTGGTACCGATCTCAAACTTCCTGATGCTCTACTTTAAATTGAAACCGTGATGTAAGGTATGTATTTCCAGTTCTGTACAGTGTATTTAATTCCGTACTACCTAGTTTGTCTATCGGAATCACTGGATAGGAGAAGCTATTTACTTAGCCGATCGACTCCCACAGAAGGTGCTAACTTTCTCGAAAGGTTTCACCATCAATCTTCTAGTTCATGCATGAAATTAAGGTGCTCGACAGTAAATTGTATACTAGTACATACCTCTCAGCACCGTGTTATACTCTCGATACAGCGGTTCAGTTTGTCGGAGTGTAATGCATTCTGTATGATATTTAACTCTACACGAATTGTTAATGCCCTACAATGGCTTGATGGCCTGCTTTGATATTCAAACCGTGAATTGAGGTGTCAATTTCCAATACGGTACAGCGCATTTACGCCTTGAATACCTGGTGTGACGCTATGAACAACTGGATAGGTGAATCTATTGACTTAGAAGATCGTCTCACATAGATGGTGGCAACGTACGCGAACGGTTTGATGACCGACAACCTAATTTAAACATGAAGTTAAGGTGCCCGCCGCTGAAATGAATTCTAATTTCGTTCTCTGAACACGAAGTTGTACTCCCGATACAGCGGGTTAGTTTTTCGGATGGTATGGCATTCTGAGAGAAGTTTGTCCGTGCGCCTATATGTAATGTTCAACAACGGTTTGACGGCTTGTTTTGATATTCAAATCGTGAATTGAGTTGTTTATTGCCAATAATGGACAGCGCATTTTCGCCCGGAATAACTGGTTTAGATTTCGGAATAACGTAGTATGTGATGCTATTGACTCAGCCGTTTGTGACTCACTGATGCTGGTAACTGTGTCTATCGGTTTGCCTCTCGACCTCCTTATTCATAATGAAATAATCGTCCCCGTTACTAAAACGTTTATTAATGTGTATCCCTAAACACGTAGCAATACTCTCGAAGGGGCGGGTTAAATTCACGGACGGTAAGTAATCCTGTAAAACGTTTGACTTTATACAAATTGGCAATGTTCTCACACGGTTCAACACTTTACTTTTTTATTCAATCCGTGAATTAAGGTGTCTATTGGGAATATAGTTCAGCGGAATTACTCCGTGAATACCTGGTTTGACTCACCGAACCACTGGATGGGTGAAACTATTGACTTGGCCGATCGAATCTCAAGGATGGTGGTAACTTTCTCGAACGGTTTGACCCTAGATCTTCCTATTCGTAATTGAGATTGAGGTCCCCATCACTAAAATGTTTACTAATATTATCCTCCGAACACGAAGTCATACTCTCGATGAAGTGGGTGATGATCGCTGAGGGTTCGGCCTTCGGTAAAACGATTGACTTTGTACCAATTGGTACAGCACATAAACGGTTTGACGCTCAACTTCAAAATGCAAACCGTGAATTAGAATATCTATTGCCAATACTGAGCAGCACATATACTCCCGGAATATCTTGTTTGCCTTTCGGAATCACAGGATAGATGATGCTGGTGACATAGCCGTTCGTCTCTCACAGAAGGTGGCGATTATCTCTAAGGTATGGACACCCTATCTTTAATTCATTCATGAAGTTGAGGAGCCCGTCACTAAAAATGAATAACTATTTCTTTCTCTGAACACGAACTTATACCCTCGATGGAGCCGCTGAAGATCGCGGAAGGTATGGCCATCGGTAAAACGTTTGACTTGTATAAACATTGGTAAGGCTCTCAAACGGATTGACGCCCTACTTCGATGTTCAGTCCGGAAATAAATTTATGTATTGCCAATACTGATCAGCGGATTTAATCCCGGAGTACTTGGTTTGACACTCGAAATCACGGGATACGTGAAGCTGTTCTCTTACCCGTTCGTCTCACACAGTTGGTGGCAACGTTCTCGAGCGGCTTAAAGCTCCATCTTCTAATTTGTAAATGAAGTTAATGTGCTCGCCACTAAAATGTATACCAATTTGTGTATCTGGTCCCCGAAGATATACTCTCGAAACAGCTTGTTAATTTCTCGGTGAGAAAGGCATCCTTTAAACAGTATTACGTTATACCAATTGGTATCGCTCTCGAACGGTTTGCCGTTAACATTAAAACCGCGAAATAAGGTGTATATTACCAATACTGTTCAGCCTATTAACTACCTGAATAGTTGTCTTGAGTCCTGGAATCACAGGTTAGGGGAAGCTATTGACTTAGTACTCGCAGAAAGGGTGGTGTAGTTGTCCTACGGCTTGACTCTCGATCTACATATTCATACATGTATTTAAGGTGCCCGTCACTGAAACGTATAGTAATCTGTTCCTCTGAACACGACGTTATACTCTCGCTATAATGCGGTAGGCTTTCGAATGGTAAGGGATTCAGTAAAACGTTTGACTTTACTCCAATTGGTAACGTTCGCAAAAGGATTGACTCTGTACCTTATTATTACACCGAGAAATAGGGTGTCTAATTCCAATTGTGGTCTGCGGAATTATTCCAGGAATACAAGGCTTGACTCTTGGAATCTTGGAATACGTGTAGCTATTGACCTAGCCGTCCGTCTCTCAATGAATGCGGTAGCGTTCTCGAAGTGTTTGACACTCGATCTTCTAATTCATATATCAAAATAAGGTATGCCTTTGCTATAATATCTACTAATTCGTTCCTGGAAAACCAAATCAAGGCAATCCTTACTGCGGCTTGCGTTCTCGGAATGTAAGGTATATGTTAAAAAGAATGGCTTTCTACCAATTGGTAATGTTCTGTAACAAATTGACTGCCTACATTAATATTCATACCGAGAATTAATGCGACAATTGCCAATACTGTTCAGCGGATTTCATCCCAGTGTACCTGGTTTGTTTCTCTGAATCACAGGACAGGTTAAGCTATTGACTTAGCCGTTCGACTCTCAAAGGAGGTGGTAGCGTTCTCGATCGGATTGACCTTCGGTCTCCTAAATCGTACATGAATTGAAGGTGCCCGCCACTAATGTGTATAATAATTTGATTCCATGATCACGAAGTAATACTCTCGATACGGCAGAATTGCTGCAGGGAAGGAAAACCCATCGGTAAACAGTTTGCCTGTATACTAATAGGTAAAGTTCTCCAACGGTTTGATGCTCTTGTTTAACATTCGAGCAGTGAATTGGAGTGTTTGCTGCCAATCCTGTCCAGCGGATTTACTCCCGGAATACCTGCTTTGACTTTCGGAATCACATTATGGGAGAAACTATTATCTTATCCGTTCGATTTTAAGGAATATGGTACCGATCTCGAAAGGTTCATCCCCCGATGTTGCAATTCATACAAGAAATTGAGGTGCCCGTCACTAGAATGTATAGTAATTTGTTGTCCTAAACATGAAGTTATACTATCGATGCAGCGGATTATCTTTTCGGAGGGTAATGTCTTCGGTAAAACTTTTGACTTTATAGATATTGGTAACGTTCTCGAACGGTTTGACGCTCTATATTCAATATTCAAGCCGTGAATTAAGTTGTCTATTACTAATACTGTTCACCGTATTTACTCCGCGAGAACATGGACTGACTCACGGAACCGCAGGATAGGTGAAGCTATTGTGTTATATATGCGATTTCACGACGAAGGTGGTAACGTTCTAGAACGGTTTCACCCTCGATCTCCTCATTCATACATGAAATTGAGGTACCCTTCGCTGCAATGTATACTAATTTGTACTTCTGAGTACGAATGAATACTCTAAATACATCGGGTTAAAGTCCGGGAGGGTATGGTTTTTTGTGAGACTTTTGACACTATCCCAATATGTATCGGTATACAAATATTTGACTGTGTATTTTAATATTCTAACCGTGAACTAAGGTGTCCATTGCCAATCGCGTACAGAAGATTGACACCCGGTATACCCAATTTGACTCTCCGAATCACAGGACAGGTGAAACTAAACATAGCCGATCAACTCCTAGCGAGGGAAGTAACGTTCACGAACGGTTTGATACCCGATATTCCTATTGATACATAAAATTAAGATGTCCGTCTGTGAAATTGTCTGCTAGTTCGTTCCAGTGAACACAAAGCAAGACAATCGCTACGGTGGCTTGCGTTCCCGCAATGTTAGGTATACGTTAAGACGAATGACTTTATACCAGCTAGTAATGTTCTCGGACTGTTTGACTCATAACCTTAATATTCATGCCGTGAATTACGGTGTCTATTGCCAATACTCCTCAGCGGATTTATTCCAGGAACTCTCCCTTTGACTCTCCGAATCACTGGGTCATGAAGTTAAGGCGCTCAACACAAAAATGAGGAATAATGTGTTTCCCTAAACACGTAACAATACTTTCGAAACGGCGGGTCAGATTCTTGGACGTTGAAGCCATCGGTAGAGAGTTTGACTTGCTTCCGATCGGTATCACTGAATCTTAACCCACGGTATGAATATTAAAGAACAGAGTCAAATCGCTCGGGAACGTTGGCACCTTCTGCGAGGAACGAGCAGTGATGTCAATACCTTATCACGATCCTGCGATTCCGAGAGTCAAACCAGGCATTCCGAAAGTAAATCCGCTCAACAGTATTGGCAATAGAAACCTTATTTCTCGATTTAAATATTAGTGCAGACCGTCAAACCATTGTTGAAAGCTGCATACTGGTATACAGTTAAACATTTTACCGATAGCCTAACCATCGGAGAAACTAACCCTCCGCATCGAAAGCATATCTTCGTGTTCATAGAAGCAAATTATTAAACATTTTAGTGACCGGATCCTTTATTTCAATATGAATATGAAGGACGAGGGTGATACCGTACGAGAAAGTTGCCATCTTCTTTGAAATTCGAACATATATCCTGTGATTCCGAAAGTCAAACGTGATATTACGGGAGTAAATGCGCCGTACAGTATTCACATTGGACACCTTAACTCACGGTTCAAATAACAAAGTACCTAGTCAACCCGTTGTAGGACACCACATATTGGTATGGACTCAAATCTTTTACCGAAGGCCTTACCCGCGAAAAACCTAAACCGCTGTCTCCAGTGCCGTGCTTAGTATTCTCGGAATCAAATTAGTAGTCACATTAGCAGAAGCACACCTTATTTCAATATATGAATTGCAAAATCGGGAGTCAGAGCGTTCGTGAACGGTACCATCTTCCTTGAGAGTCGGAAGTCCAAGTCAAAAGCCTCACTAATCATGTGATACCGAAAGACAAACCAGGTATGCCGGGTTTAATTCCGAGGAACAGTCTTGGCCCTAGATACCTTAACTGACGGATTGAATATTGAAGTTGATCGTGAAACCACTTGCGAACTTTACCTGGTGGTATAAAGTCAATAGCGCTGTACATTATTGGCAATACACTCCTGAATTCGCAGTTTGAATTTTAACGCAGGCTATCAAGCCGGTGTGGAACATTACCCACTCCTGTAGGGTCAAACTGTTTACAGAATGCCGGACCCTCCGAAAAACTGACGCGCAGTATCCTGAGTGTAACACCGTGTTCAGAGGTACAAGCTAGTACACATGTTCGAGCCGTGAACCAGAATATCATGTGTGAATTAGAATATCGAGAGTCACAGCGTTGGGGATCGGTACAACGTTCTGTGAGAGGCAAACGGCTTAGCTAACATTTTCACCTATCCTGAGATTCCGAAAGTCAAACCAGATATCCCGGCAGTAAATGCGCAGTACAGCATTGGCAATACATACCTTAATTCGCGGATTGTTTATTAAAGTAGAGTGTCACACCGTGTGAGAACATTAAATTCGCTATGAAGACAAACGTTTTACCGAATCCCTTACCTAACCCGCCGTATCGAGAGTATAGGTTCATGTTTATGGAAAAAAATTCGTGTTCAATTTAGTGACGGGCCACATACATGAATTAGAATTTCCAGGGTGCAAACAGTTCGAGAGCGTTACCTTCCTCTTTGATATTCGAAAGGCTATGTCAATAGCTTCACCTGTCCTGTGATTCCGAAAGTCATACCTGGTATTACGAGAGTAAATCCGAAGAACAGTATTAGCAATAGATGCCTTACTCCACTGTTCGCTTATTTAATCAGAGCGTTGCACAGTTTAAGAACGTTCCCAGTTGCTATAAACGCAAACGATTTATCGAAAACCTTACCGTCCGAGAAGCTAACACGCCGTATCGAGAGTAGAACATCGTATTTACTGAAACACATTGGTATAATATACATTTTAGTGACGGCAACTTAAATTCATGTATGAATTAGAAAATCGATCGACAGGCAGATCGAGAACGTTACCACCCTCTTTGGCGGCCGATCAGCTATGTCTGTAGATTCACTGTCCTGTGATTCTGCGAGACGAAGAAGGTATGCCGAGATGAAATCCACTGAACTGTATTAGCAACGGACAACATACACCACGGTATAGTTTGAGAACGATTCCAGTTGCTATAAAGACAAACGGTTTATCGAAACCATCGCCGTCCGAGAAGCTAACCCGCAGGATCGAGGGTATAACTTCGGGTCCAGGGTATCAAACTAGCAGAACATTTTAGTGAGGGGGACATTAATTTCCTAATGAATAAGAAGATTGAGGGTCAGATCCTTCGAGAAGGTTACCACTATCTGTGTGAGACGAATGGCAAAGTCAATAGCTTCACCTATCCTGCAATTCCGATATTAAAACCAGGCATTCCGAGAGTCAAAAAACTGTACAACATTAGCAATGGACATCTTATTACACGGTATGAATGTTAAGATAGAGCGCCAAACATGTGTAGAACTTTACCCAATGGTATAAAGTCAAACTTCATGCGAATAGCCATACCTACCGTCATAAAACCCGCCGCATCGAAAGTATAACTTTCTGCTCAGAAACAACATTACTTTACATTTTCGAGACATGCACGTTAACTTCAGGTACGAATAAGGAGATCAGGGGAAAGGCCATTCAACACCGATACCACCATTTATGCGAGTCGCGTAGATAAGCCAATATCTTCACGTATCCTGTGATTCGGAAAGCCGCACAAAGTTACTCCAGGAGTAAATTCGGTGAACAGTTTTGGCAATATTCGCCTTAGGTCACGGTATGAATATTAAACAACAGACAATCCGTTCGACTACGCTTCCTGTTGGTATACGGTAAACCATTTTACCGAAGACCTTACTTCCCGCGAACGAAGCTCGCAGTATCGCGAGTGTAACTTCGTGTTCAAAGGTACAAATTAGTATAAATTTTAGTGCGGCAAACCTGTATTCTATGTATGAACATGCTGATCCAGATTCAAACCGATGAGGAACGTTACCATCTTTCTTGTGTGTCGCACAGAGGTAAGTCAATTGCTCCACCTATCCTGTGTTTCCGAGAGTCAAGCTAAAGGGTATTGGCAATTGACACCATAATTTACGGCATGAATATGAAAATATTGAGTTCAACCGTTGTAGAACATTACCAATTGGTATAAAGTCATCCTTTTGGACCAATACCTTACCTTACGAGATCTCAAACCGCAGCAGCGGCTGTGTTCCTTAGTTATCACGTTTTCAAGTTATTAGACATTTTAGCAGGTGGAAACATTATTTTCATGCATGTACAGGAATATCGAGGGCAAACCGTGCAAGAACGTTACCACCTTCTTTGAGAGTCGCATATCTTAGCCAGCAGCTTCACCTATACTTTGATTCCGACGGTCAAACCAGACATTCCGGGAATAAAGGGCATTAGAGATCATTAGACACCCTAATTCACGAAACAAATATTAAAGTACAGTTTCAAACTGTTGTAGAACGTTACCTATTAGTATGCAGTTAACCTTTTCACCGGATACCCTTCCCTCCGAGAACCTAACACGCATTAGGTTGTGTCTTGCTTAGTATTCATGAAAACATTATAGCAGATATTCTGTTACAGGGACACATTGTTTTCCTGTATGAGTACCAGAATGGAAAGTCAAACATCTCGAGAACGTAACCACCTCCTGTGAATTGCACAACTACGTCAATAGCTTATCCTGTGTTACGAAGAGCAAAACCAGGTATTCCGGGATTAAATCCGCACAAGAGTATTCGCAATTGACATTCTAGTTCACGATATAAATATTAACGTAACCAGTCAAACCGCTGTAGAAAGCTAGTTATGGGAATAGTTTCAAACATTTTACCGAAGGCCTGACATTCAGGGACCCAAGAACGCTGTATCCAGTGCATAACTTCGTGTGCTGAGAAACAAATTAATACTCATTTTAGAGACGGGCACCCTAATTTCATGTACGGATGAGGAGGTCGTGAGACAAACTCCTCGCTGATCGATATTTGGAATAGACACCACAATTCACGATTTGAGTATCAAAATAGAGCGTCACACCGTGTGGGAACGTTACGAATTGCTGTAAAGTCAAACGCTTCCCAGAAAGCCACAACGAGCGAGAAGCTAACCAGCCCTATCGAAAATATAACTTCGTGTTTAGAGAAAGACATTAGAGTACATTTTAGTGATACCACCATAAAATTATGTAAGAACTAGAATATGGACTGTCAAACCATTCGTGAAAGTTACGACCTTCATTTAGAATCGCACATGTATGACAATAGCCTCACCTATCCTGCGATTCCGAAAGGAATAACAGGTATTTCAAAAGTACATCCGTTGAACACTGTTGGCATTGGATACCTTATTGCACAGTCTGAATATCAAAGTAGAGCGTCAAGGTGTTTGAGATCGTTACCAATTGGTACAACATCATACACTGTACCGGATACTTTCTCTTCCGAGAACATAACCTGCCGTATCGTATGTATAACTTCGGGTTCTGCGAAACAAATTGGTCGAGATCGCAACCACCTCCGTTGAGTGTCGCACAGCTACATCAATGACATGACGTATCCTGGGATTCCGAAAGTCAATCCGGGTCATCTATGAGTAAATCCGCTGAAGCGTATTGTGAATAGACACCTCAATACACGGTATGAACATTAAAGCTGGCCGACGAGCCGTTGTTGAACATTACCTATTCGTGTAGGGATAAATTTCTTACAAAGTGCCATACCACCGAAAAGCTGACAAGCTGTATCCACAGTATAGCACCGTGTTCAGAAGTACGAACTGCTATACATGTACCGACGAGCACCTTAATCTCATGCATGAATTAGACGTTCGAGTGTCAACCCGTTCCATAACGTTCCCACCTTCTGTGAGAGACGAACAGCTGAGTCAATAGCTTCACCTATCCCGAGATTCCGCGAGTCAACACCGCAAAACCGAGAGAAAGTCCGCTGAAGAGTTTTCGCCATAGACGCCGTAATTCGCGGTTTGAATATTACAGTGCAGCGTCAAACCCTTTGAGAGCGTTACAAATTCGTATAAGGTCGAACGTTTAACAGAAGGCCTTACCTTGCGTGAGCCTCAGCGGCTTCATCGAGAGTATAAGTTCCTGTACACAGACAGATATTAGTGTTCATTTCTATGTCGGGAACGTTCACATCATATTCGAATTAGAAAATGGTGTGTCAAACCGTCCGAGAAAGTTACCGCCTTCTTTGAAATTCGAACGGCTAACTCAATAGCTTCACCAGCCCAGGGATTCGGATAGTCAATCCAGGTATTCCTAGAACAAATCCGCTGAACAGTACTGCCAATAGACCCTCAAATTCACGGTTTGAATAAAGAAGTAAAGCGTCAAACCGTTTGAGACCAACCGAAAAACCTATACCGTCAGCGCATTTACTCCTGGAATACCTGAATTGCCACTCGGAATCAAGCGATAGGTGCAACAATTGACTTAGAAGTGTGACATTCAAAGAAGGTGATAACGTTCTCTAACGCTCGATCTTCTTATTCATACATGAAGTTATGGTGCCCGCCATTAGATAGTTGTGTAATTTGTTTCACTGAACACGGTGTTATACGCTCGATACAGCGGGTGTGCATCTCTGGAGGTTAAGCCTTCGGGAAACAGTTTGACTTTATACAAATACGTTACGTTCTTCCGCGGTTAGATTCTCTACTTTAATATTCATACCGTGAATTAGGGCGTCTATTTCCATAACTGTTGATCGTATTTTCTGCTGGAATACACGGTGTCACTTTCGGAGTCATAAGATAGCTGAAGCTACTGACTTGTCCGTTCGACTCTTAAAGAAGCTATTCTGTTAGCTGTTCCAATCTCAAGGAAGGTGGTCACATTCTGGAATTGCTTTTCCCTGGATCATCGAATCCACACTTCATAATAATGTAGCCGTAACGAAAATGTATTAGAACTTGCTTCTCTGAACACGAAGTTATACGCTCGATGTAGAGGTTTATCTTTACGGACGTTTAGCTCTTCGGTAAAGTGTTTTACCCTACACGAATATGTAATACTCAACAACGGTTTGATGCACTGCATTAATGTTCGTATCGTGAAATAAGCTGTCTATTGCCAATACTGTTCAGCGGATTATTCGTGGAAAACCAGGTTTGACTCCACCGAATCACGGGGTAGCTGAATCTATTGACTCAGCCGTTCGACTCTCAAACAAGGTGATAACGTTCTCGAATGTTGTGACACTAGTTCTTCAATTCGTACATGAAATTAATGTGCCCGTCACTATAATGTATTCTAATTTATATCTCTGATCTCGAATTTATACCGCCGGATTAGGTTCTCGGTAGGTAAGACCATCGGTAAAATTTTTTGACTTTATACCAATTGGACACGTTCACAAACGGTTTGACACTCTGCTTTAGAATTCAAAACGAGAATTAAGGTGTCAATTGCCAATACTCATCAGCGGATTTACTCCAGGAATACTCGGTTTGCCTCTCCGAATCACAGAATAGGTGAAGCTACTCACTATGCTGTGCGACTCTCAACGGATCTGATAACGTTATCGTACGGTTTGACACTCGATCTAGTTATCCATTCATGTAATTAAGGATCCCGCCATTCAAATGTATACTAATTTGTTTCTCTGAACACGAAGCAACATACACCCTTCTGCTAGTTTTGTTCTCGAAACGTAAGGTAATCTGTGAATATAATGACTGTATACCTATCTGTAATGTTCATCGACGGTTTGGCTCTCTACTTTAATATTCATGCGGTGAATTAATGTTTCTATCGCCAATACTGTTCAGCGGTTTTACTCCTCGAATACCGGGCTTGACGATTGGAATCACAACTACGTCAGAAGCTGTGGATTCAGCGGTTCGACTCTAAAAGGAGGTTGTATCGATCTCGAATGATTTGACACACGATCTTCTAATTTGTACATGAAAATTAGGTGCCCGTCACTGAGATGGTTAGAAATTTCTTTCTCTGAACACGGAATAACACTCTCTACGTCGCGGGAACGGCTCGCGGAAGGTAAAATCTTCTGTGAGACTTTTGACCTCTGTACTAAATGGTTGCATTCTCAATCGGTGTGACGGTGTACTTTAATATTTAAACCGAGAATTAAGGTTTCTGTTGCTAATACTGCACTGCTCATTTACTCCCGCAATACCTGGTTTGACTCTCCGAATCACAGGATATGTGAAGCGATTGGCTTAGCCGTGCGTCTCTCACAGGAGATGCCAACGCTCTCGAGAGGTTTGACTACCGAAAATTCAATTCATACATGAAGTTAACGTGCCCGTGACTGAAATGAATACTAATTGTCTACTATGATCAGGGACTTATTCTCTGAATGCGGCAGGTAGGTTTCGCGGAAGCTATGGCCTGCATCGTTTGACTTTACGCCATCTGGTATGCTCTCAATACTATTCACGCTCTTCTGTAATATTCAAACCGCGAATTAAAGTGTCTATTGCTAGAACTCTACAGCGGACTTTCCCAGAATATCTACATTTACTCTCGGAATCGCAGGATATGTGAAGCTATTGTGTTATGTTCGTGATTTCACGAAGAAGGTGGTAAAGTTCTCGAACGTTTTCACCCCCGACCTTCTCATTCATACATGGTATTAATGTGCCCTTCTCTGCAATTTATACCAATTTGTATCTCGTAGTAGGAAGTAATAGTCTACATACATTGGGTTAAGTTCTCGGAGGGTATGGTTTTCTGTAAATCTTTTGACATTATCCAAATATGTAACGTTCTACAAATGTTTGGTTTTGTACTTTAATATTCTGACCGTGATCTAGAGTGTCCATTGCCAGCAGTGCATAATGGATGGACTCCCGGAATACCTGGTATGAAGCACAGAATCACTTGACAGTTGAAGTTGTTAGTTTAGCCATTCGAATCTTAAACGTGGTGGTAACGACATCGAACGGATAGACATTCAGTTATCTAGTTCATACATGAGCTTAAGGTGTCCGCCACTAAAATGTGTATTAATTTGTATATCTGAAAAAAAGTTATACTCTCGATGCTGCGGGTGTGGTTCGGGGAAGTTTGCGCCTTCGTTAAAACGTTTGACTTTATACCGATTGGTAACGCGCTCAAATGGTTTGACGCGCTATTTTCATATGCAAACTGCAAATTAAGGTGTCTATTGCTAATGCTGTACAGCGGATTTACTCCGGTAATACCTGGTTCGTCTCTCGGAATCGCAGGATAGGTGTTGCAATTGACATAGCCGTTCGTCTTAGAATGAATCTGCTAACGTTCCCGAAGCGTTTGACCCTCAATCTTCTATTTCAAGCATGTAACCAAGGTGCTTGTCACTTGAAGTCATACTAATTCGTCCCTCTGAACACGATGCTAAATTCCAGATACAGCGGGTTAGTTTTTCAGAGGGTAAGGTCTTTGGTAAAACGTTTGACTTTACAGAAATTCGTTACGTTCTCAATCGAATTGACGCTCTAATTTAAGATGCAAACCGTGAATTAATGAGTCTATTGTCAATATTCTTCAGCGGACTTACCCTCGGTTTTCCCGGGTTGACGCTCGGAGTCGCGCGATAGGTGAAGCTATTGACTCAGCCGTTCGTCCCTCACAGAACGTGGCATCGTTCTCAAACTGTTACAATCTCGATATACGAATTCATGCGTGAATTTAAAGTGCCTCTCTAGAGTGTATACCAGTTCGTATCTCTGAACGCTGTTTTGCTTATCGAAGGGTAAGGTATTCTGTAAGAAGTTTGACCCTACACCTATAGGTAATGTTCTACAACGGCTTGACGGCCTGCATTAATATTCAAGCGTGAAATAAAGTGTCTATTGCCCATACTGTTCAGCGGATTTGCTCGCGGATTACCTGATTTGACACTCGGAATCACAGGACAGGTGAAGCAGTCCCCACAGCTAGTCTAGAGATAGTGGTAACGTCCGCGATCGGTTTGACTATCGATATTCAAGTTCATAAATGGTTTTATGGTGCTCACACTATATTGTATATTAATGTGTTTCTCTATACGCGAAGTTATCGTCTCGTTACTGCGGGTTATATTCTCGGAAGGTATGGACTTCGGTAAATAGAGTAACTACATACCAATTGATAATGATCGCAGACAGTATGACGGTCTACTTTAATGTATATGCCGTGAATTATGGTGTCCATTGCCCATATAATTCAGCGGATTTACTCCCTCAATATCTGGTTTGACTTTCGGAATCGCATGGTACGTGAAGCTATTGACATAGCCGTTCGAATCTCAAAGGGGGTGGTAACGTGCTCGAGCGGTTTGACCATAGATCTTCTAATTCGTGCATGAAATAAAAGGTGCTCGCAACTATGATGCATACTAATTCGTCCCTCTGAACACGCTGTTATATTCTAGATACATAGGGTTAATGTTTTCAGTGGGTAAGTTGTTCCGTAAAACGTTTGACTTTATGGGAATTTGTAACTTTCTCAATCCAACACTGACGCTCTACATTAACATGCAAACCGTGAACTAATGTGGCATATTACCAATACTCATCAACGTATTTACTCCCGGAATGCCTGGTTAGATTCTCGAAATCGCAGAGTAGGTGAACCTATTGACCATAGCCGTTCGTCTCTCACAGAAGGCGGCAACGATCTCTAAAGGTGTGACCGCCGATCTTCTAATTTATACATGAAGTTAAGGTGCCCCTCATTAAAATGTAAAATAATTACATTCTCTGATCACGAAGTTATCACCTGGATGATGAGGGCCAGTTTTTTGTGTGGTAAGTCCGCCAGTAAAGTGTTTGACTTTATAAAAATTGTAACGATTTAAGCATTATCACGCTCTTCTTTAATATTGAAACCGAGAATTAGGGCGCAATTGCCAATACCACTCGACGAATTTACTCCCGAAAGCTTGGTTTGGCTCTCGGAATCACAGGATAGGAGAAACATTTTTACTTAGCCGGTCAACTCTAAATGAGGGTGGTAACGTTCTCAACGGTACGACTCTTTATGTTCTTATTCATTCATGAAATGAAGGAGCACGTCGCTAAAATGTCTACTAACTCGTCCCACTGAACACCATGTTATACTGTGGATAGAGCGGGTTAGTTCGTAGGAGGATAAGGTCTACAGTAAAACGTTAACTTTATACCAATTTATAACGCTCTCAAATGGGGTCGCGCTACTTTAATATTAAAACCGTGAGTTAAAGTGTCTAATGCCGATATTGTTCTGCGTACATACTGCCGGAACATCTGGTTTGACTTTCGGAATAACACTATAGGTGAAGCTATTCATCTGGCCGTTCAACTACCATAGAAGATGGGAACGTCGTCGACTGGTTTGGTTCCCGATTATTTCATTCATACATGAAGATAAGGTGTCCACCTGCTAAAATATCTAGTCATTTTTTTTCCGTGTGCACCAATCATGACAATCGCTACGGGGGCTAGCGTTCGCGTAATGTAAAGTGTATGTTAAAATGAATTACTTTATTCCAATTATTAATGTTCTCCGACGGTATGAGTCTCAACCTTAATACTCACGCCATCAATTACGGTATCTATTGACAAAATTGTCCACCGCATTTAGGTCTAAAATACGTGGTATCGCTCTCGCAATCTCAGAATACGAGAATCTATTGATCTTGATGTGGTTTTTCAATAAAGGTGGAATCGTTCTGTTTGGATTGAATATCGATTTTTCTATTCATATACGCAACAATACTGTGCGTCTGTTAGAAACTCTACTGATTGGTTTGCGTAGGCATTAAGTATGATACTCGATACAGCAGGCTAGGTTCTAGGAAGGCAAGTTATTCGGTAAACAGTATGTTTAGACAAAAATTGGTTATGATCTCCAAGGTATTGACACTCTACTTTACTATTCAAACCGTGAATTAAGGTATCTATTGCTCATACATTTCCGCTGATTTACTTCTGGAGTACCTGGTTTGCTACCCGAATCACATGATTGGTGAAACTATTGACTCAGCCGTTCTGTTCCCACAGACGGTTGTAACGTCCCCGAACGCTTTGGCCCTTGGTATTTTAATTCATACATCAATTTAACGTGCCGCCACTAAATTCTATATATAAATGTGTTTCTCTAAACTCGAAGCTATACTCTCGATACGGCGGGTTAGCTTCTTGGACGTTAAGGCCATCGGTAATGGTTTTGACTTTTTACCAACTAGCTATGCTTTCAAACGGTTTGACGCTTTACTTTTTTATTCAAACGGCGACTTAAGGCATCTATTGACAATAATGTTCAGCGGATTTACTCCCGGAATACCTGGTTTGACTCTCGGATTGCAGGGTACGTGAAGTAACAATAGGATTAAGATCATATATTCATAAACGTACAATCAAATACTTCCAAAGACACTTTTACTGCAAGCAAACATTTTAACGTTACACATACGAAACTTTGTAGAAAATCGGAAATATCATAGCAGTAAGTTACTGACCGCAGAAATAAACATCTGCGGTAGGATGCATACGGCACAAAATGAAGGTTAATGAAATTAACAGAGATCATACAGCAGTGCCGCTTCGTTCTGCCGTACGCTACTACAAGGCCCTCGACAGTCGTGTCCCTCAATCAGCGTTGGTATATATACAGAAAATCATATAAAACAACAAAAAGGTTACCAAAACATCGGCAAAAACGTACACTCACCTAGTGCCAAGACACTATCACTAAGAAGGCAATTCTTTAAAGTCAAGATTTAAAATTTAATAGAAAGTTGACAACATCATACCAGTAATTTGCAGTGTGTAAAGACAAATAGGAAACTGCAGAAGAATGGCATACGGTACAATAATACGCTTAAAGATATTAACGAAATCCATCCTCTACGTCGAACCGGTCATCCGAACGCAACTACAGGACAGAGCCTGTCGTGTATCGACGGATGCGAAGGTACTCATAGAGACAATCATATATTACCTCAACGAGTTAAACATAATATTGTCGTAAACGTACACTCAGCTAATGCCGAAGGAACTTCTAATATGATATACAATTCTTAAACTAAAAATTGATTATTCTGTAAAATATGGAAGAAATCATATCAGTCCATTGCAGTATATATAAAGAAATGGGAAACTGCAAAGAAATGCAGACGGTACAAAATCAAGGTTAATGAAAATAACAATGGTCGTTCTCTAGTGTCGCTCCGATTTGCCGTACGCAACTACAAAACCTCGCCAGTTGTGTCGCGCCGGCAGCGAAGGTACGCATACAGACAATCATTAAATATGACAACAAATTTAACAAAATATTTCCTTAAAGATGGACTCCTTTAGATCCAAAGGCACTTTTACAAAAAGTACAATTTTTGAAATAAAAGATTGGAAATTAAAAAAAGAAACCGTGAATATCATAACAGTATACTACGTTATATCGAAATAAATAGAAAACAGCGAAAGAACGCTACGGTAGAATACTAAGGTTACAGAAATTAGCAAGGACCACAGAATAGTTTCGCTCCGATCCGCCGAAATCAACTACGAGCCCAATCCAGTCGTGTCGCACTGGAAGCGTTGGTGCCAGCAGAAACAATCATATAAAAGAACAATAAGTTTAACAAACTATTGGCATAAAAGATGACTCAACGGAGGTAATAGGCACTTTTATTAAGAAATACAATTCATTTTACTAAGAAATAAGAAATATGGAAAAAATTGAAAACATCATAGCAGTAAATTACAGCATGTACAAATAAATGGAAAACTGGGAAGAATTGCATACGGTATGAAATCAAGGGTAATGAAAATAACGAAGATCATCCAGTAGTGCAAGTCCGAACTGCCGTACGTAGATGCCAGACATCGCTAGCGCAGCAATTCTGACAGCGTAGGTACGTATAGAGTCAATCATAGAAACACTAAATTACAGTATTTGTAAATAAATAGATAACAGCGAAGGAATGCATACGGAAAATATTGTGGTTATGGATATGAACAAAGACAATCCAATAGCGCCGCTCTGGAGACAATTCAGTACACCGATCTCCCAAACGCAACTACATGACCACTACAACCGTGACGCCTCGGAAGCGTAGATCCGCATACACAAAACCGTATAAATAATATCTAGCTTAACAAATAACTGACACAAACGTAAGCTCATCTATATCCAAAGACAATTTTACGATGAAATGTATAAATTAATGGAAGACTGGAAAGGAATTATCGAAGATCATGTAGTAGTGTTGCTCCGATCTACCGAACGCAGCTACGAGGCCACTCCTGTCGTGTGGCACAGGAAGCGTAGTTACCTACAAAAAACGTCATATAAAATAACAATAAGATTAACAAGATAACGATATAAACGTACTCTCAACTAATTCCATGGACACTTTTACAAGGAAATACAATCTTTTAAACTAAAAATTTATAATTACATAAAAAATAGAAAACATCATAAGATTAAATTACAGTATGTATATGTACATGGAAGACTGAAAAAGATGCGTGCTGTACAATATCAAGGTTGGAGAAATTAGCGGAGACCATGCTGTAGAGTCGCCCAGACCAGCCGTACGTAGCTACAAACAAGACCTCGCCAGTCGCGACGAAGGACAAAGTCGATGGATAAAGGAATTGATGGAGACCATCCTGCGGTGTCGCCCAACCTGCCGTACGCAAAAGCAAAACAGCGCCAGAGTTATCGCTCCGACAGCGTAGGAACGTATACAGACTATGTTATGAAATGAAAATAAGCTTAACACAACAATGTCATATCGTGCACTCATCTATTTCTGAAGTCACTTTTACTGAAAAAATAATATTGTTTAAAATATAAATTGAAAATTCAGATGGGAATCGAAAATGTCATAACATTAATTTACAGTATGTGTAAATAAATGGGAAAGTTGGAACAAAATGCACACGGTTCAAAATCATCGTTAACAAAATCAACGAAGACAATCCAGTATACCGCTCCGATCTGCCGTTCGCAACTACAAGGCCACTGCAGCTGTGTCGCGCCGGAAGCATAGGTACGTATACAATTAATCATATAAGATAACAAGGAATTTAGCATAATATTATGATGTATGTACATACAAATTATTCCAAAGACACGTTTACTAGGGAATACAATATTTCAATCTAAAAATTGAAAATTGTGTAGAAAATCTAAAATATCATAACAGTAAATTACAGTGTGTATAAATAAATGGGGAACTGGAAAGGGGTGCATTCGGTACAATATCAAGGTTGAAGAAGTTAACGTAGATCATGCCTTAGTTTCGGTCGGATCTACCGAACGCAACTACATGATCACCCCAGGCTTATACAGATAATCATAGAAAATAACACTATCTTTAACAAAATAATGCCATAAACGTATACTCAACTTATTCCAAAGATACCTTTCCTAAGAAATACAGCTTTTTAAAATAAAAATAGAAACTTTCGAAATAAATCTAGAATATCAAAAAAGAACTGGTAAAAAATGCAAGCGGTACAAAGTCAAAGTTAAAGGAATTGAGGAAGTCCATCCAGTTGTTCCGCTCCGTTCAGCCGTACGCTACTACTGGACCTCGCCAGACGTGTGGCTCTAGCAGCGTAGGTCCGTGTACAGATAATCATATAAAATAATAATAAATTTAACAAAATGATGTCTTGAACGTGCACTGAACTATTTCCAAAGGCACCTGTATTCAGAAATATAATTTCTTCAAATAACAATTGACAATTTCGAAAAAAAATTGTAATCACCATAACATTAAATTGCAGTATTTGTATATAAATATAAAAATGAGAAAGAATTGCATGCGGTTCAAAACCATGTCTTAAGAAATTAACGGTGACCATACAATAGAGTTGATCGATCAGCCGTACCATCATTCACTGTTCGTTGTTGAACTTTACCCATTCGTAAGAGTCTAACTTTTTACCGTAGGCCATTCCATCCGAGAAGCTAACCCGCTATGATGAGGGTATTACTTCGTGTTCCGAGAAGCATGTTACATGTCATTTTAGTTACGGGCACCTTCATCTCGTGTATGGATTAGAAGATCGGGAGGCAGACTGATCATGAATATTACCGCCTCCTTTGAGAGTCGAACGGTCAAGTGAATAACTTCACCTATCCCGTGATTCCGCGAGTCAACCCAGGAAAACCGAGATGTAAGTCCGCTAAACATTATTCGGAGTAGACACCTTAATTCGTAGTTTGAATGTTAACATAGAGCGTTAAACTGTTTGAGAGCGTTACCAATTGGTATAATGTCAAACGTTTTAGCAACGACCTTACCCTCCGAAAAACTAACCAGCTGCATCGAGAGTATTACTTCGAGATCGGAATTACAAATTAGTTTATATTCTAGTGGTGGGCTCCTTATTTTCAGGTATAAATAAGATGATCGAGCGTCAAACCGTTGGAGAACGTTACCAATTGGTATAGAGTTAAACGTTTCACGGATGACCTTACACTCCGAAAATCTAGCCGGCTATATCGAGAGTATCGCTGCGTGTTCACAGGAAGGAATTAGCATACATTTTAATTACGGTCATCATAACTTCATGTGCGAGTTAGAAGAACGATAGTCAAACCGATCAACAATGTTACCACCCTGCCTGAGAGTCGAACTGCTATGTCAATAGCTTCACCAATTCTGTTATTCCATTGGTCAGTCCAGGCATTCCGGGAGTCAATCCGGTGCACACTACAAGCAGTCACCATCTTTATTCACGGTTTGAGTACTAAAATACAGAGTCTAACCATTGTAGAACTTTTCATATAGGTATAATGCCAGAGGTTTTAAGGAATACCTTACCCTATGAGTACATAATCCACGGTATTCAGATTATTACTACGGGTTCAGAGGAACAAATTAGTAAACATTTTAGTGACGGGCACCTAAATTTCATGTATGAATTAGAAGATTGAGGTACAAACCGTTCGAGATTGTTACAAGCTTCTTCCATAGTCGAACGGCTGTGTTAATAGCTTCACCTATACTTGTGATTCCGAGAGTGGAGACCGGCATCCCAGCAGTTAATCAGCTGAAGAGTATTGGCATTGGATACCTTAATTCTCGGTCCGTATATTAAATTAGATCTTCAAAGCGTATGAAAGCGTTAACAATTGGCATAAACACATACGTTTTACTGAGGACCTGACCTTCCGATGGACTATCCCGCTGTAAGGAGGGTATATCCACGTATTCATAGATGCCAATTAGTATACATTTTAGAGACGGGCACCATAATTTCATGAATGAAATTGAATAATATCGACGGTCAAACGGCACGAGAACGTTGCCATCTTCTGTTAGACATGACCAGCTAAGTCAGTAGCTTAAACCGATCCTGCGATTCCGAGTGTGAGACCAGGTATTCGGGAATTATATCAACTGAACAGTATTGGCAATTGACAGGTCAATTCACGGTGTGAATATTAAAGTACAGTGTCAAATCGTTGTGCAACGTAAACAGTGACAAACTTTTTACGGACCGCCTTACCTTCCGAAAAGCCTAACCCGCTGTAACAAGAGCATAACTTCCTGTTCAGAGAAAGATATTAGTATGGATAGTCAAGTCGTTCCAAAACGTTACAAACTTGCTTAACTCTCGGAAACCTAAGATAATGGCTTCCCCTATACCCGAGATTCCGAGAGTCACACCTGGCAGAGACTCAATCTGTTCGAGAACATAACCAGCTTGTATTAAGTTATACCTTTTCCTCATACACCTTACCATCCTTGAACATATCCTGCAGTATCGAGTATCATGCTAAGTGCTCACGGAAACAGATCAGTAGGCCTTTTAGAAGACGCAAAGCTTTCTTTCATGTAGGAATAACAAAATCTAGGGTCAAGTCGTTCAAGAGCTATCCCACCTTCTTTGAGAGCCGAACGGCTAAGTGAAAATCTTCACCAATCCAGTGATTCCATGAGTGAAACGAAGTATTTCGGTCGCAAATCCGCAGTACAGTAATGGCAATAGGCACGTTACCTCACGGTATGAATATTATAGTAAGAGTCAAATCGTCGTAGAATACTACCAATTTGCATTAAGTCACTTTCTTACCGAATACCTTACTTTCCGGGAACATTTCCCCAGTAGCCAGGATCTTGCTTCGTGTTGACGGAATGAAATTAGTAGCCATTAGAGCAGGGGGACACCTTACTTTCATATATGAATGGAGATATACAGAGTCAAACAGGCCACCAACGACCCCAGCATCTTTGAGTGCCGAAGTGCGATGCCTATAGCTGCATTTAGCCTGTGATTCGGAGCGACGGACCAAGCACTCCTGGAGTCAACGCGCTGTACACAATTATTAATTAACACCTTAATTCGCAGTTCGAATATTAATATAGAGCGTCCATCGGCTTGGTAGCGATACCAATTGGTATAAAGTCAATCGTTTCATCCTCTGAGTGGCTAACGCACTGTATCGAGAGTATAACATGGTGTTCAGTGATAGAAATTAGTATACATTCTACCAAGCGAACAAGTTGTTCTCATGTACGATAAAGAAAGTCGAGGGTCAAACCGTTCGAAAATAGTTACCACCTTCTCTGAGGTTCGAACGGCTATGTCAGTAGCTTCATACATCCTGTGATACCGGAAGCCAAACCGCAAATTCCCCGAGTAAATGCGCTGACAAGTATTGGCAATAGATACCTTAATTCGCGGATTGAATATTAAAATAGACCGCCACACAGTGTGAGAACGTTGCAATTGCAATGAAGTCAAACGTTTTACAGAATGCCCTACCGTCCGAGATGCAAATCCGCCGTATCGACGGTATAGCTTCCAGTTTAGGCAAACACATTAGTCTACAATTTAGTGACGTCACCATAAATTCATGTATAAATTAGAATACCGAGCGTCAGACCGTTAGAGAGCCTTGCCACATTCTGTGAGAGCCATACGGCTATGTCAATTGTTCCACGGATCCAGCGCTTCCGAGAGTCAAACCAAGTATTCCGGGAGTAAATCCGTTCAATAGTTTTGGCAATAGGCATCTTAATTCATGATTTGAATATTAAAATTGAGCTTCAAACCGTTTGTGAAAGTTTCCCATTATTTGAAGGTCAAACGTTCTACCGAAGGCCGTACCGTCTGCGAACCTCACTCATTGCATCGAGAGTATAACTTCGTGTTTAGAGGATTATATTAGTATACATTTCAGTGGCGAGCACCTTAGCTTCATGTATGAATAAAATTTTCGAGTGCCGACACTTTCGAGAACGTTACCGCCTTCTCCGAGAGTCGAACGGCTAAGTCAATACCTTCACCTGTCAAATGATTCCGAGATTCAATTCAGTAATTCCGTTGGTGAATCCACTGAACGGTATTGGCTACAGACACCTGCCTCCATGGATGGAACATTAGAATATAGCGCTACGTAGTTTGAGAATGATACCAATTCCTTCAAAAGTCTAACGATTTACTGAAAGACTTATCGTACGAGCAGCTAACCCGCCGTACCTAGGGCATCAGATCGTGTTTACATGAACAAATTGGTATGCATTTTAGTGTCGGCAATTTAAACTCGTGTATGAATTACAATATCTACCGTTAAACCGTGCGAAAACGTTAGCACCACCTATGAGGGCCGAACGACTACGTCAATAGATTCAACTATCCTGTGACTCTGAGAGTCAAATAAGGTAATCCGGGAACAAATCCGCTGAAGAGTATTGGAAATTGATATCCTAATTCACGGTATGCATATTAATGTAGGGAATTAAACCGTCGGAGAACATTACAAATTCGTATAAAGTCGTTCCTTTTACCGATGTCAATGCCTTCCGAGAACCAAACCCACTGAAACGAGTGTCCTGCTTAATGTCCTCAAAAACAAATTACTAGACATTTTGCGGACGGACAGCACATGTTTGTGCATAAATGTCGGCATCTAGAGTCAAGGATTTCGAGAACGTTACTACCTTCTTCGAGATTCGAACGGCTAAGTCAATAAATCACGTATCCTGTGCTTCCGAGAGTCAGTAGGTATGTCTGCGTAAATCTGCTGAAGAGTATTGGCAATAAGCACCTTAATACACCGGTTGAATACTATAGTAGAATGTCAAACCGTTATAGAACGATACCTATTGGTATAGAATCGGAAACTTTACCGATAGCCCTACCTTCTGAGAAGATAATCCGTCGTGACGAGAGTATAACTTCGTGCTCTGAGGTCCAATTTAGTTAACATTCTAGTGACAGGAACCATAATTTCATTACGAATAAGGAGATCGAGTGTCAAACCTTTCGAGAAGGTTATCATATTCTTCGAGATTTCAACGGATAAGCCTATAGCTTCATACATCCTGTGGTTCCGAAAGTCAAACGAGTATATTTCGGGAAGAAATGCGCTGTACAGTATTCGCATTAGATACCTTAATTCGCGGATTGGATATTAAAATAGTGCGTCACTCCGTTGTAGAACGTTACATGTTGGTATAATGTCGAACACTTTACAGAAGGCCTAACATTCGGAGAACATATCTCGCTGTATCGAGAACATAAGTTCGTGTGCAGAGAAGGAAATTAGTGTACATTTTAGTGTCAAGCACCTTAATTTCAGGTATGGTTAAGAAAATCGATAGCAAAACCTTTCAACAACATTTACACATTTTCTGCGAGTTGCATAGCTGTGGCAATATCTTCACGTATCCTGTCATTCCACGAACCATACAAGTCATTACGTAAGAAAATTCGACGAACAATATTGGCAATTGACGTCTCACTTCACGGAATAAATATCAATGAAGGGACACAATCCCTTCGAGTACGATTCCAATTGGTATACAGTAAAACGTTTTACCGAAGACCTTACTTTCCGCGTACGCAGTTTGCTGTATCGAGAGAGTAACCTCGTGTGCAGAGTTACAGATTAGTACACATTTTAATGCTGGAAACCTAAATTTGACGTATGAATATGATGTTCGAAAGTCTACCGGCTGAAGAACGTTACGGCCTTTATTGAGTGTCGCACAGAGCTGCGTCAATAGCTTCACCGGTCCCGTGATGCCGAACTGTTTTGCAGTAGACACCATAATTCAAAGTATGAATATTGAAGTACAGAGTCCAACCGTCGGAGATCGATACCAATTGATATAAAGTCGTTCTTTTCAACGGAAGCAGTATCATACGAGAATATATGATGCATTAGCGAGTGCGGTACATAACCGTCTTAGTGCCAGGGGATTTCAAAAGTCGACGTCGGATAGTGCCATGTAGCGCGATCCCCCTTCCATCATTTTTCTGCGAATATTGCCGACCGACGCGGTCGCTCTGCTCTTTTTTTCGACGAAATGTGCCACTCGGCGCGCTCGCGTTTCGGATTGATGTGCAATTTTTTAATGTTAACAATTTAATTTTAACAAGAAGAAACGTTGTACTGATCACCCAAAAGTGAAAAAAAAATGAAAGAAAATTTGTAATCATGAGAGGAAACGCTCGACTCACACGCGACAAGATACGTCCTGAATTCAGCGCGTTGCGAATTGACAATTGTGATAAAAAATAGCGACACGGTTCACCACAGTACGCGAACAGCGCGATCACGCTGCGTGGCACTAACACGGTTAATGTTCACGAAAACAGACCATTACACATTATAGCTGTCGGACATGTAATTTTCATGTATGAATAGCAAAACGACAGTCAAACCGTTCACAACGTTACCCACTTCTTTCTCTGTCCAACGGCTAAGTCAATAGCTTCGCGTATCCGGTGGTTCCGAGAGTCAAACCAGGTACTCCAGGAGTAAATCGGCTGTACAGTATAGACATTAAAAACCCCAGTTCCCGGTATAAATATTCAGGTCTAGTGTCATACGTTTGTGTAACGTCACCTACAGGTATAGACTCAACATTCTGCCGAAGGCAATACCCTCCTAGAAGCTGACTCGCAGTATCGAGTGTATAACTTCGCCTTCAGAGAGACAAAGTATTATACATCGTAGTGTCGTGCAGCTTACTTTCACGTATGAATTAGGGGATCGAGCGTCAAACCGCTCCCGAACGCTACCACCATCTATTATAGAAAGACGGCTAAGCCAATATCTTTACCTATCCTGCGAGTCCGAGAGTCAAACAAGGTATTCCGGTAGAAAATCCGTTGATCAGTATTGGCAATACTCACACTAATTCATTGTATGGATATTAAAGTTGAGCGTCAAACCGTTGGAGCACGTTACCTATTGGTATAAGGTCAAACCATTTATCGAATAACTTATCGACCTAGAACGAACACCGAACTAGCGAGTATCTTGCCTAGTGCTCTCGGAAACAAAATAGTAGTCGTTATAGCTGACGGAGACCTTATTTTCGTGTCTGAAAAGCAGAGTCAAGTTACTCTAGAACGTTACTTCATTCTTTCGGATTCGAAAGGCTAAGTTAATAGCTTCACGTATTTTAGGGTCCCGGGAGTCAAAATAGGCACTCTGGGAGTAAGTGGCCCGTGCCGTAATGGCAATAGACTCCTTAATTCTCGAACTCAAAATTAAAGCAGTCCGACATACCGTTCTAGAGCGTTACCCACTTGTATACAGTTAAACCTTTTACCGAAAGCCATATCTGCCGAGAATGTAAACCTCCGTATCGAGAGTATAAATTTGTGTCAGAGAATCACATTAGTATACATTTTAATGATGGACACCACATTTTCATGTATTGTTTATAAGATCGACGATCAAACCGTTCGAGAACGTCACCACCTTCTTTGAGAGACGAACGACTGAGTAAAACCTTCACCTATCCTGTTATTCCGAGAGCCAAACCAGGAATTCCGGGAGTCTATCCGCTACACGGCATTGGAAATGGAGGCCGTAACTCGCGGTTTGTATAAACTATAGCGTAAAGCCGTTTGTTATCGTTTCCAATTTTGATATATGCAAACGTTTTACCGACGGCGGCAATTTACGCGATACTCGCCCGCTTCATCGAGAGTATAACTTCGTGTTCAACGAGGAGCAATAGTATACATTTAAGGGGCAGGCACCTTCATTTCATCCATGAATTAGAAGGTCGATGGTCAGACAGGTACACATCGTTGGCACCATTTCTGACAGTTGCACAGCTAATCCAGTTGATTCACCTATCCTGTTGTTCCGAGAGTCAAACCATGTATTGTGAGAGTAAATACGTTGAACAGTTATGGCAATAGACACATCAATTCACGGAATGAATAATGAAGTGGAGTGTCAAACCATCGAAGAACGTAACGTATAGTAATAGAGTCAAACCTTTAAACAAAGGCCTTAAATTTCGAGAAGCTAACGCGCTGTGTCGAGGGTACGTCGTCGTATTCAGAAAAGCAATTTATTATACTTTTGAGTGGCGGGTTTCTTAATTTCATGTATGAATTAGAAGATCAGGTGCCAAACTGATCGATTACGTGCCCACCGTCTTTATGATTGGCACAGACAAGTCACAGCTTGACCCATACTCTCATGCCCAGAATCCAACAAATTACTATACAGTATAGTGACGTGTACCTTAATTTCATGCATGAGTTAGAAGATCGAGGGTCAAACCGATCGATAACGTTACCACCTTCTTCGAGAAAAGGCACATACAACGTAATAGCTTCATCTATCCTGCGATTCGGAGAGTCACTCTGCGTATACCAGCATTATACCCGCTGAAGACTATTGGCAATGTACACCTTAATTCTCGGATTTAATCTTAAAGTACAGACTCAAACCGTTTGAGAACGGTAAAAAATGCTATTGAGTCAAACGATCTACTCTAGCACGTACCTTCCGTGAACCTCGCCCGCTTCATTGGGAATATAAGTTCGTATTCAGAGAAAGAAATTAGTCTTCATTTCAATAATGGGAGCCATAACTTCGTGCATGAATTGGAAGATCGGTGTGTCAAATCGTTCGGGGACGTTCACTCGTCGTTTGAGTATTGAACAGTTAAGTCAATAGCTTCACCTTTCCTGTCATTCCGAGAGTCAGACCAAGTATTCCGGGAGTAAATCCGCTGAATAGTATTGGCAATATATAACTTAATTCGCGGAGTGAATATTACAATATGGCGAAACACCTTGTGAGAACGTTACTAATTTCTATAAAGTCAAGCGTATCACCGAATGCCTTACGGTGCGAGAAGCTATCCCGCCGTATCGAAAGTATATATACATGTTTTGGGATACACATTATTAACCATCTTAGTGTCGGGGACCTTAATACTGTTATGAATAAGGAGATCGTGGGTCAAATCATTCGAGGAAGTTACTTCCGTCTGTGAGAGGCGAACGGTTAAGACAATATCTTCACCTATCCTGTAATTCAGAGAATCAACACGGGAAATCTGAGAGTAAGTTTGCTGAAAGTATTGCCAGTAGACACCTTATTTCGACGCTTGAATAAAAAAGTAGAGCGTAAAACCGTTTGAGAGTATTGCCAATTTGTATAAATTCAAAGACATTACAGATGGCCTTACCTCTCGTGAAGTTAACCCGCTGTATCGAGAGTGTAACTTCGGTTCAGAGAAAGAAATTAGTATTCATTTCAGTGACGGGGACCTTCATTTCATTATGAATAAGAAGATCGAGCGTCAAACCATTCGTGAACGGTACCGCCTTCTTTGTGAGTCGAACGGCTAACCCAATAGCTTCACCAATTCAGAGACTCGGATAGTCTATCCAGGTTTTCCTGGAGTAAATCCGCTGAACAGTACTGCCAATAGACACTCTAATTTGAATAGATAAGTAAAGCGTCAAAGCGTTTGAGACCAACCGTTAAACCTATACCGTTCAGCGCATTTACCCTTGGAGTACCTGAATTGCCTCTCGGAATCAAAGGATAGGTGCAGCAACTGACATAGAAGTATGACATTCAAGGAAGGTGATAACGTTCTCTAGCGGTTTCACAATCGATCTTCTAATTACTACATGAAGATACGGTACGCGTTACTGAAATGAATACTAATTTCCTTCTCTGAACACGAAGTTATAATCTCGATGCAGCGGGATAGGTTTTATGAGAGTAAGTTCTTCGGAAACATGTTTGACTTTGTACCAAATGGTAACGTACTCAAACAGTTTGACACTCTACCTTAATATTCAGTCCTCGAATTAAGGTGTCCATAACCAATAGTGTGCAGCGGACTGACACCCGGCATACCTGGTTTGCCTGTCGGAATAGCAGGATAGGTAAAACCGTTGAATTATCCGTTCGACTCAGAAAGAAGATGGTATCGAAAGGTTTGACTCTCGATAAATCTGTTCGTACATGAAATTAAGGTGCGCTACTAAGATATGTCAACTTATATGTTGCCATGAACACTAAGCAAGTCACTTTCTACAGGGGGTTGGACTACTCGGAAGTTAAAGCCTTCGGTAAAAAGTTTGATTCCATACGAACAGGGAATGCCCTGCAACGGTTTTACGCCCAACATTAACATTCGAACCGTCAATTAAGTAGTTAACTACTAATGCTGTCCAGCGGATAGACTCCCGGAATTCCTGGTTTGACTCTCCGAAATACACGACTGGTGAAGCTTTTGACTTAAACGTTCGACACTCAAATATGTGGGTATCGTTCTCAGACGGTTTGACTATCGCTCTCCTATTTCACGTATGGAATTAGGTTGACCATCACTAAAATGAATACAAATTTGCATCATCAAACACGTAGTTATACTGTCGATAAGGAGGGTTAGGTTCTCGGACGAAAAGGTATCCGGTAAAGAGCACGACGTTGTAGTAATAGGTAACATTCACAATCGATTTGACGCTCTACTCCAATATATAAACTGCGAATTATGGTATCCGTTGCCATTGTTGTATTGCGTATTTACTCGTGATACACCTGGTGTGACTCTCTGAATCACAGGGGATAGGAAGCTATTTCCTTAGACGTGCGATTCTGAATGGAGGTGGTAACGTTCTGGAACGGTTTGCCTCTCGATAATCTCCTTCATATACCAAAATAAGGTGTACTTCTGCTACAATGTCTACTAATTTGTTTCAGTGAGAGCTGAGCATGAAACTCGATGCAGCGGGTTAGCGTCTCGGGCGGTAATGCTTTTTGTAAAATGTTTGACTTCGTTGGAATTCGTAACGTTCTCAAACAGTATGACACTCCACTTTAATACTCATACCGGGAATTATGGTGTCCATTGCCAGAACTCTTAAGCGGACTTTCTCCCGGAATATCTGGTTTGACTCTCGTAATCGCAGGATAAATGAAGCTATTGACTTAGCCGTTCGTCTGTCACAGAGGGCCTTAACGTTCTAGAACGGTATGACCGCCGACCTTCCAATCCATTCCTTCTATTAAGGTGCCCGTCGCTAAAATGGATGCTACTTGGCTACTCTGAAGACGAAGTTATACACTCTATACGGCGTGTTATCTACGCGGATGGTAAGTCCTTCGGGAAAACTTTGATCCTATACCAATTCGTAACTTTCTACGACGGTTCAACTTGTGACATTAATATTTATACCGTTAAATTGGGTGCATGATTGCAACACTGCACATCAGATTGACTCCCAGAATAACTGCTTTGACTCTCCGTATCCGAGGATAGGTGAAGCTGCTGGCTTAGCTGTGCGACTATGAAAGACTGTGATAACGTTCACGATTGGCTTGGCCCTAGATTTTGTAATTCACACATGATGTTATGGAGCACGTCAATAAAATGTTTACTAATTTCCTTCTCTGGACACGAAGTTATACTCTCGATGCAGCAGGTTAATTTCTCGGAAGGTACGGCCGTCTGAAAAAAATTTGACTCTATACCAATACGTAACGTTCATCAACGGTTTGACTCATTACTTTGATAATCATTCCCGGAAATACGGTGTCTATTGACAATTCTTTTCTGCGGATATAATTCCCGGAATACCTGCTTAGACATTCGGAATGACAGGATCAGTGAAACTATTATCCTATCCGTTGGATTTTAAGGAATGTGATACCTTTCTCGAAATATTCAGCCCACGATGTTGTATTTCACACAAGACATTGAGGTGCCCGCCAGTAAAATGTATAGCAACTTCTTTCTCTAAACACGAAGTTATATTCCCGATACAGCGGGTTAATCTTTCGGTGAGTATGGCGTACGGTAAAGCGTTTGACATTATACCAATCGGTAACGTTGGGCAAGGGTTAGGTTCTGTACTTTCGTATTTAAACCGTGAATTAAGTTGACCATTACCAATAGTGTACAGCGGATTGAGTTCCGGAATTCCTGGTTTGAATGTCGGAATAGCAGTAGGAGAAGCTATTGACTTAGACGCTCGACAATCAATGAAGGCGAGATTGTTCCCGAAAGGTTTGACCATCGAAATTCTAATTCACACATGAATTCACGGTGCCGTCACATAAACGTGTACTGACGTGTTTCTCTAAACACGAAGTTATCTTCTCGATACGGCGGGATAGCTTCTCGGACGATAAGGTTTTCTGTAAAACGTTTGACATTAAAGCCACTGGTAATGATCTGAAACTGGGTGACCATTTATATATAATATGCAAACCGTGTATTCAGGTGTCTATTACTAATACTGTTCACCGTATTTGCTCCCGGAAAACCTGGTCTGACTGACGGAATCACAGGGTAGGTGAAGCTATAGACTTGGCTGTCTGGAATATCATTGATGGTGGTAACTGCCTCGAACTGTTGACTACCGATCTTCTAATTCAAACATGAATTTCAGGTGCCCGTTGCTGCAATGGAGACTAATTTCATTTTGTGAACACGAACTTATACTCTCGATGAGGCCAGTGAGGTTCGCGGAATGTAAGACCTTCGATAAGCCGTTTGACTTCATGCCTGTTGGTAAAGCTCTCGAACGGTTTGACGCCCTACATTAACACTCAAACTGTGAATTAACGTGCCTATCGCCAAAAGTGTGCAGCGGATTTACTCCAGAAATGCAAGGTCTGACTCTCGGAATCACAGGATAGGTGAGGCTATTGACTTAGCAGTAGGACATTCGAAGAATCTGATAACGTTATCGAGCGGTTTGACACTCGATCTTCTAATTCATACATGAAAAAGATATCCATCAGCTCAAATGTCTCCAAACTTACTTCTGCGACCACTAAGCATGACATTCGCTATAGCGGGTTCGGTTCTAGGAAGTAAATGTGTCTGGTAAGGAATATTACGTAATATTAATGGGTAACGTTCTTCAGCTGTTTGACGCTGTACATTAATATTCATAAAGTGAGATGCGGTTTTTATTGCCAATACAGAGCAGCGAGTTTACTCGTGGAATACCTGATTTGCCTATCGGAACCACAGGATAGCTGTAGCTATTGACATATCTGTGCGACTATCGAAGGATGTGATAACGTTATCAATAAGTTTGACACTCGATCTTTTAATTCATGCATGATATTGAGGTACCCGCCATTAAAATGTCTACTAATTTCTTCTGCTGAAGACGATGTTATACACACGATACAGCGGGTTGTGTTCTCAGATGGCAACGTACCAGTTAAAGATTACGTCGTTATACCAATTGGATACCTTCTCAAACGGTTTGACGCTCTACTTCAATATTCATACCATGAATTATGTTGTCTATTACCAATGTTGTTCAGAGTATTTACTCCTAGAATAAGTGGTCTCACTCCCGCAATCACAGGATATGTGAAACTAGTAGCTTAGATGCGCGACTTTCAAAGAAGGTGAGATCTTTCGCCAACCAGTTATACTCCCAAATTTTGTATTCATACGGGGAAAAAACTGTCCGCCTGCAAATACATCCCCTAGTAGTTGCGGTGAGCACTAAGCATGACACTCTCTTCAGCGGGTTCGGTTCTAGGAGGGTAAGATGTCTGGTAAGGTGTATGACATTATATCTATTGGTAACGTTTTCCAGCGGTGTGACGCTGTACATCAGTATTGATCCAGTTGGTTGAGGTGCTTATTGCCAACAAATCTCAGCTAATTTACTCCTGGAATACCTGATTTGCCACTCGGAATCACAGGATAGCGGCAGCCATTGACTCAGTTGTGCGACCTTCAAAAAAGGTGATAACTTTCCCGATCGGTTTGAAACTCGAACTAGTTATTCATTCATGATACTGAGGGGCCGGCCCCAAAATGTATATTAATTTGTATCTCTGATCACGAAGTTATACTCTCGATACATCGGGTTAACTTCTCGGAAGATATGGCATATGTAAAAGTTTGAACATATACCAATGAGGAACGTTCTACAACGATTGGACACTATACTTTAATACTCGCACAGTGAATTAGGGTTTCTATTGCGAATACTGTTCAGCGCATTTACTCCGGTAATACCTGGTTTTTCTAGCGGAATAGTAGGTAGAGTGGTGCTGATGGTTTAGCTTAATATCTCCCAAAGAACGGGGTAAAGTTCTGGAACGATTTGACCATCGATCATGTAATTCTTACATGAAATTATGGCGCCCATTACTAAAATGCGTACCATTGTGCTTCTCTGAAAATGAAGTTGTACTCTCGGTATAGCGGCATACTTTCTCGGAAGGTAGCTTATTCTGTAAAAAGAATGACATTATAACAATTGGTGATGATCTCCACCGATTTGATTCCCTACATTAATCCTCATGCTAACAATTCAGGCGGCCATTGCCAATTCTGCCCTGCGGAATAACTCCCGGAATGCCTGGTTTGACTTTCGGAATCACAGGATAGGTGAAGCTATTGGCATAGCTGTTGGAATAGCATAGAACGTGGTTACGATCACGAACTGTTTCAATCGACTTTCCAATTCATACATGACGCTAAGATGCCGTCACTAAAATGTATACTAATGTGTTTCTCTAAACACGAAGTTGTACACTCGATACGGCGGGCTAGCTTCGCGTACGGTAAGGCTGTCGTTAAAATGCTAGACTTGATATCATTAAGTAACGTTCTATCGCGGCTTGTCGGTCTGCCTTGTCATTAATACCGTGATACAAGGAGTCTATTGGCAATACAGTACAGGCCAAATACTCCCGGAATACTTTGTTTGATACGCGGAAAAACAGGTTTGGTGATGCTCTTGACTTAGCCGTTCGTCTCTCAAAGCAGGTGGTATCGTTGTCGCACGGTTTGCCTTTGATGTTCCTATATATGCATGAAAATAATGTGGCCGTCTACTAAAGTGTCTACTAATTTGATCACGTGAAAACGAAGGAACACAATGAATGAAGTGTGTCAGCAACTCGGAAAATAATGCATTCGGTAGAATATTAGCTCTATAGCAATACGTAATGATGCACAACTCTGTGACACAGTACTTTAATATTTATACCGTTATATAGCGTGCATGATGCCAATACAGCAGAGAAGATTTACTCCCGGCATACCTGATTTGTCTGTCGGAATCACAGGACAGATGATGCCACTGGATTAGCTGTGCGACGCTCACAGACGGTGGTAACGTTCTCGATTTGTTTTGCCCTCGATTTTGCAATTCATACATGAAATTAAGGTGCCCAGCACTGAAATGCATAATCACGTGCTTCGCTGAACACGAAGTTATACTCTCGATAAAGCGGGTTATGTTCTAGGAAGATAAGACCTTCGGTAGAAGGTTTGACTCAATAACAGAAGATTACATTCACAGACGGTTTGACGCTCCACTTTAATATTCAAACCATGAGTTGGGATCCCTTTTGCCAGTACCGTTCTTCGGATTTGCTCCCGGAGTGCCACGTGTGACTCCCAGAATCATAAAATATCTGAAGCTCTTGACTTAGGAGTGCGAACCTCCAAGATCAAGGTAACGTTCACAAGCGGATTGAACCTCGACCTTGTTTTTCATAATGAAATTATCGTCCCCATCACGAAAATGATTATTGCTGTGTATCCCTAAACACGCAGCAATACTCTCGATACGTCGGGTTCGCTTCTCGGACGGTGAGGTATACGGTAAGACGTTTAACATTACAGCCATACGTTACGTTCTCACACGTTGTGGCGCTCTATTTTTATATTAATTCCCCGAATTAAGGTATCTATTGCTAATACTCTTCAGCACATTTACGCCCGGCTTACCAGCTTTGACTCAACGAATCACAGGATGGGTGAAGCAATTGACTTTGGCGTTAGTCTTTCATAGAGTGTGGCAACGATCTCGATCGGTTTGACACTCGATCACCTGATTCATATTCGAAATTAAGGTCCTCGTCACTAAAGTGTATAGTAATATGTTTGACTCTGAGCATGACAGGATGGGTCAAGCTGTTGACTTATCTTTGCGAATCTTAAATACTGTGAGCACGTAATCGATTGGTTTGGCACCAAACCGGATTGAACTTCTACCTTAATATTCAAACCGTGAAGTAAGCTGTCAATTGCCAATTCTCATCAGCGGACTTACTCTCGGATGCCTTGTTTTGCTTTCGGAATCACAGGATATGTGTCGCTATTGACTTATCAGATCGATCGTCAAAGATGGTGGCAGCATTCCCGAACTGTCTGACCATCGATCTCTAAATTTGGTACATGAAATTACGGCGCCGGATACTAAAAGGTCTACCCAAGTGATTCTCTGAACACGTAGTTATTCTCTCGATGAAGCGGGTGAGGTTCGCGGATGATTCGACCTCATGTAAAAAGTTTGAATTTATAACAATAGACAACATTCATAAAGCGTTTGATGCTCAATTTAATATTCAAATCGTGAATGAAGGTGTCTCTTGCGAATTGTATTCAGCGGATTTACTACCGGAATGCCTGGTTTAAACCTAGGAATCACAGTATATGTGAAGCTATTGACGTAGCCTTTCGACCCCCACAGAGGGTGGATACGATCACGAAAGATTCGAAGCTCGATCTTCTAATTCGTACCTGAGCCTATAGGGCTCGTCACTAAATCGTATACTAGTTTATTCGTCTGAACGTGGTGTAATACTCTCGATGCAGCGGGTCAGTTTTGCAAAGTGTATGGCATTCTGTAATACATTTAACCCTACACGAATATGTAATGTTCTACAACGGCTTAACGGTCCGCTTCAATATTTAAACATTGAATTGTGATGTCTAATGTCTATTCTGTACAGCGCATTTACACCCGGAATATTTGGTTTGTCTTTCCGTATCAAAAGGTATGTGAAGCCGGAGACTTAGCTATGCGACGCTCAAGGAACTTGGTATCAAACACGAACGCTTTGACTCTCAGTTTTGATATTTATATACCAAAATGTGGACTCCGTCCTCTAAAACGTCTACTAGTGTATTGCAGTGAACAATAAGCGAGAGAAACGCTACAGCGTGTTAGGTTCATGGAAGGAAAGGTACTCCGTAAAAAGATTGTCTCTATATCATATGGTAATGTTCTTCAACGTTTGACTCTCTAATTTAATATTCGTACCATGAATTAAGGTGTCTATGACCAATACTGCTCAGTGGATTTAATACCGCAATTCCTGATTTGGCTCTCGGTAATACAGGATAGGTAACGCTATTGACTTAGTTGTGTGACTCGCAATGATGCTAGTATCGTTCTAGGACAGTTTGCCTCACGACCTTCTAATTCATATATGAAATTAAGGTGCACGTCACTAAGAATTATTCAAATCTGTTTCTCTAGGCACGAAGTTATACTCTCGATAGAGCGTGTTTGGCTCCCGGAAGGTGAGAACTTCGGTAAAAAGTTTGATTCTGTTCGAACAGGCAATATTCCCCAACGGCTTGACGGTCTGCTTCAATATTTATAGAATGAAGTAAGTTATCTATTGCAAACATTGCTCGGCGGATTTATGCCAGCAATGACTGGTTTAGCTACAGAAATTGCAAGATCTGTGAAGCTATGGCCTTCGTCGCTCTACTCAGAAAGGGGGAGATACCGTTACCGAACGGTTTGACCACCGATCTTGAAATTCGTACATGAACTTATGGTGACATTACTAGAATGAATACTTGTTCGTACGACAGAACACCGTGTTATACTCTCGAAACTCTCGTTGGTCAGTTTTTCGGAGGGTTGGGCATTCTGTAAAGCGTTTGACTTTATAGCAATTGTAACGTTTGCACAGAGTATCAGGCTGTATTATAATATTCAATCCGCGGAATTATGGTATCTATAGCCAGTACTGTAGAGCGTATTTACTCCCGGAATATCTTGTTTGACTTTCTGAATCTCACGATGGATGAAGCTATTGGCTTAGCCGTTTGAATCTTAACGAAGGAGGTAACATTCTCGACCGGTTTGACACTCGATCATCGGATTCATACATGAAATTAAGGTGCACGTCACAAGAGTGTATAGTAATATGTTTGACTCTGAGCATGACAGGATGGGTCATGCTGTTGGCTTATCTTTGCGAATCTTAAATACTGTTTAATCGATTGGTTTGGCACCCGATTTCCTAATTCATACACGATATAGTGACGCCCATCACTAATATACAATTAATATAAAATTACGAATTATATAAGAATGGAATTTTTTGCCGAAGGCCTTACCTTCCAAGAGGATATCGCGTCGTATATAGAGCATAACTTCGTGTTCCGCGAAGCAATGTAGTTTCCATTTTAGAGAAAGGCAAATTGATTTCCTGTAAGAATTAGAAGGTCGAGGGTCAAACAAATATTCGAGAACGTCAGCACATTCCTTCTGAGCCAAACGGCTACGTCAATGGTTTCACCTATCCTGTGATTCCGAGAACCGCTGTGAGTATATTACCAGTTGCTATAAAGTCATTCTTATTAACCTATACCTTACATTCCGAGAAATGAAGCTGCCGTAGCGATTGTTTTGCTTCACGTTCGCAGGAACCAAGTAGTAGACACTTTAGCTGACGTACACCATATTTTTACGTAGGAGTAGGAAAATCTTGTGTCCATCCGTCCGAAAACGATACCACCATGTTTGTGAGTCGAACGGCTGAGTCAATACGTTCACATTTCTTGTGATTCCGAGAGTCAAATCTCGTATCTCACGAATAAGTCCGTTGAGGGGTTTTGACATTAGAGTCCTTAATTCACGGTATGAATATTAAATTAAAGAGCTAAACCGTTGGAGAACATTATCAAATGGGATAAAGTCAATCTATTTACCGGACCCTACCTTCCAGGATCCTAACCCGCTGTAGCGAGTGTCATGCTTAGTGCTCACGGAAACAATTCAGTAGATATTATATCAGATGCACACAATATTTTCAAATATGAATTAGAAGATCGAGTGTCAAAACATTCGATATATTTACCACATTCTTTTGGATTCGATCGGCTGAGTCAATAGTTTCACCTTTAGATGTGATTCCGAGAGTCATGCCTGGTACTCCAGGAGTAAATGCGCTGAACAGTATTGGCAATAGAAATACTAATTCATGGCATGAATATTAAAGTAGAGAGTCAAACCGTTTGAGAACTTTACAAATTAGTATAATACTATTTACTGCATGGCTTACATTCCGAGGACCTGACCCATTTCACCGAGAGTACAACATCGTGCATAGTGCAACAAATTACATTACATTTTAATAACGTGAACCGTAAATTCATGCATGAGTTAGACGATTGAAGGTGAAACAATCCGAGAATGTTGCCACCTTCTGTATGAGGCGAACGGCTATTCCAATAGCTTCACATGTGCTGTGACTCCGAGATTCAAACCAGGTATTCCTGGAGTAAATCCGCTCAAATGTATTGGCCTTACTTGACGGTTTGAGATACATTAGTATACATTTTACTGATGGTCACATTAATTTCATGTATAGATCAGCAGATCGAGAGTCAAACCGATCCAGAACGTTACCACCTTCTTTGGGATTCGCACAGGTATGTCGATAGCTTGACCTATGCTGTTATTGCGAGAGTCAAGCCAGGTATTCCGGGAGCAAGTCCGCTGTACAGTATTGGCAATAGACTCCTTAATTCACGGTTTGAAAGATAAAGTAGCGCGTCAATCCATTTGAGAACCATACCAATTGCTATAAAGTGAAACGTCTTACCGAAGACTTTACTTTCTGATAATCTATCCGGCTGTATGGAGAGTATTCTATCGTATCCGGAGGAAGAAATTATTATTCTTGTCTGTGGCGGGGACCTAAACATCATGTATGAATTAAAAGATCGAGTGTCAAACCAATCCAGAACGTTACCACCTTCTTTGGGGTTCGAGCGCATAAGTCAGGAGCTTCAGCTGTCCAGCGATTGCGAGAGTCAATCCTTGTATTCCGCTAGTAAAACCACTGAACAGTATTGGTAATAGAAACCTTAATTGACGGTTTGAATATTAATGTCGAGCGTGAAATCGCTTTGGAGGGTAGCCGATTCGTATAAAGTCAATCAGTTTACCGATGGCTTTACCATCGGAGAAGATAACCCACCGATTCGAGAGTATTACTTCGTGCTCAGAGAATAAAATTAGTCTTCATTTCTGCGACGGGCGTCTTAATTTCATGTATCAATTGGTAGATCGCGGGTCAATCCGTTCGATATCGTTGCCACGGTCATTGAGAGTAGAACGTCTAAGTCACAGGCTTCAGCTATACTGTGATTCCGAGAGTAAAACCAGGCATTCCGGGACTAAGTACGGAGGAAAGTATTGGCGGTTGACACTTTAATTCTCGGTTTGTATTCAAAATTAGAGCCTCCATCCATCTGGAATGGTTAGCTATTGTTATAAAGCCATACTTCTTACCAAATGCCTACCCATCCGATGGCCAAACCCGCTGTATCGTCAGTATAACGTCGCGTTCAGAGGAACGACTTAGTACACGTTCTACTGACGTTCACCGAAATTTCATGTATGAATTGGAAGGTCGAGCGTCAATCCGTTCGGTAACGTTACCACGGTCATTGAGAGGCGATCGTCTAAGTCACTGGCTTCACCAGTACTGTGATTCCAATAGTGAAACCAAATATTCCGGAAGTAAATCCGCAGTACATTATTGGCTATAAGCAACTTTATTTACAGAATCAATATTAAAGTTCTGAGACAATCCGTTGTAGACCGGAATCTACTGGTATAGGATCAAACTTTCTAAAGAAAGCCTTACATTCTGAGAATCTATCCCACAGTATCGACAGTATAAATCCGTGTTCAGAGAAGGACATGAGTTTGCACTTTAGTGGCAAGCACCTGAATTTCATGCATGAATAAGAAGATTGAGAGTTACATCGTTCGATAACGTCGCATAGCGAAGGCAATTGATTCCCCTACCCTGTAATTACGAGTGTCAAACCAGTCATTACGATGTGAATCCGATGAATTATATGGGCCATTGACACCATAATCCATAGTATGAACATTTAAGAAGAAAGTCAAACTGTCGGAGATAAGTACTAGTTGGTACAGAGTTACACTTCCTATCGAATACAATACCCCCTGAGATCAAAACCTACTGTATCGAGAATATAGCTTCTTGTTAGGATATACAAATTAGTATACATTTCAGCAGACAAAAATCTCATTTTCGTGTAGGAACAGAAATATCGGCGGCCAAACCTTTCTAGGACGATCACACATTCTTTGAGAGACGAACGGCTTTCTCAATAGCTTCACCGCATATGTTATGTCGAAAGTCAAACCAGATATTCCGAGAGTCAATTCGCTGAACAGTATTGGCTATAGACACATTATTTCACAGATGGAATATTAGGGTAGCGAGGCAAGTCACCGGACAACATTACCAAATGTTATAAAGTCATGCATTTTACCGAACAAATTACCTTCTGTGACCCTAGCCGCTGTATAGAGAGGCCATCTTTGTGATCAGAGATGTAAATTAGTATACATTTTAGTGACGAGCCCCTTAAATAGAAGATCATTGGCCAAACCGTTCGAGAACGTTACCTTCTTCTATGAGAGACGAATGGCTACGTCAATAGCGCCACCTACACAGAGATTCGGAGTGCAAACCCAGGTATTCCGGCAGAAACTACGCTGATGACTTTTGGCAATGGACACCTTAATTCCGGCTTGAATATTACAGAAGAGCATAAAGCTTTTTGAAAGCGTAACCTATTCTTATAATGTCAAACGTTTTACCGATGGCCGTACCTTCCGCGTACCTTATCCGCAATATCGAGAGTGTAACATCGTGATCAGAGCATCAAATTAGTAAATATGTTAGTGACAGGGTCCTTAATTTCATGACGGATAGGAAGGTCGAGGATCAAAGCGTTCGAGAACGATACCACCATCTTTGAATGTTGGACGCCTAAGTCAATTGCTCCATCTATCCTGTGATTCCGCGAGTCAAATCAGGTAATCCGTCAGTACGTTCGCTAAGTTTATTTGCAACTGACATCTTAATTTACGGTATGAATACTACTCTAGAGAGTCAATCCGACGGAGAACATTACCAATCAGCATAATGTCATTCCTTTGACCGAACACCACACCTTCCGAGAGCCTATCTCGCTGTATCAAGTGCCCTACTTAATATGCACGGAAACAAATTGGTAGACAGTTTAGAGGACGGACACCACATATTTTTGCATAAGTATCAAAACTGTGGGTGAAGGATTTCGAGAAAGTTACCACCTTCAGTGAGAGACGAACGCCCAAGGCCATAGCTTCACCTTTCCCGTGATTCCGAGGCTCAAACCTTGTACTTCAGGAGTCAGTCTGCTGAAGTGTATTGGCAATGAACAGCTTAATTCACAGTATGAATATTAAAGTAAAGCGTAAAACCTTTTGAGAACGTTACCAATTGGCTTAACGCCATACTCTTTACCGGATACATGACCATCCAAGAACATAATCCGCTGTATCGAGAGTATAACTTCGTGTTCAGCAATACAAATTAGTAGACAATATAGTGACCGGATCTATAACACTTCGGGATAGAGCTTGACTCAATAGCATTAGGTTCTACAACGGTATGACGGTCTGCTTCATTATTTATCATTTATTGGCAGAACCACAGGATGCGTGAAGCATTTGACTTAGCCGTTCTACTCCAAAGGATGTTGGTAATGTTCTCGATCGGTTTGAAAGTCGATCTTCAATGTCATGCACGAAACTACGGTTCTCGTCAGTAAAATATCTACTAATTTGTATCTATAATCGCGAAGTTGTATTCTCGATTCGGCAGGTTATATTCTCGGAATGTAAGGACATCGATGAAAAGAGTGACTGTATACCATTTGACAATGATAGCCGTCAATATGTCTCTCTACTTTAATGTTCACGCATAGAATTATGGTGCAATTTGCCTTTATAATTCAGCGGACTTGCTCCAGCAATGACTTGTTTGACTTTCGGAATCACAGGATATGTCATGATATTGACGTAGATGTGCGATTCTCAGGGAATGTGGTTGCGATCTCGACCGCTCTGACTTCCGATTTTGTTATTCAAATATGGAAATAAGGTGTGGATCTGCTATAACGTTCACTAATTTGTTTCGCTGAACCCGGAGTTGCACACACGATACAGCAGGTTATGTTCTCTGAAGAGTAAAGTATCCGGTAAGGAGTATGACGTTGTACCAATTGGTAACGATCTCAAACGGTTTAACGCTCTACTGTAATATTCAAACCGCAAATTAATGCTTCTATTACCAATACCTTTCAGCGGGTTTACTCCTGGAATGCCTGGTCTTAATGTCGGAATGCCAGGTTTGGTGAAGCTATTGATTTAGCCGTTCGACTCTCAACGTAGGTGGTCAGGTTCTCGATCCGTTTTACATTCGTTCCTCTAATTCATACAGGAAATTAAGGTGCCCGTCGCTAATATGGATACAAGATGGCTTCTCCGAACGCGAAGTTATACTCACTATACGGCGTGTTATCTTCTCGGTAGGTAATGTCACCTGCAGAAAGATTGATTCTAGACAATTTAATATCATTCTACGACAGTTTAACTCGGGACATTAATATTTATACCGTTATATAGGGTGTATGATGCCAAAACTGCACCGCAGATTGACTCCCGGAATACCTGGTTTGACTCTCGGAATCACAGGGCAGGTGATACTACTGGCCTAGCTGTGCGACACACAAAGACGGTAATAACGTTCTCGATTGGTTTCGCCCGCGACTTTGAAATTCATACATGAAATTATGGAGCCTGTCACTATAATGTTCACTAATTTGCTTCTCTGGACACAAAGCTATACTCTCGATACAGACGGCTAGTTTCTCGGAAGGTACGGCCGTCGGTAAACAGTTTGACTCTATAGCAATACGCAACGTTGTTCAACGGTTTGACTCAGTACATTGATATTCATACCAGAAATTACGGATCCTATTGCCAATACTTTTCAGCGGTCATACTTCTGGTATAGCTGGTTTGATTCTCTGTATCACAGGATAGGTGACGCTATTGACTTATCCGCTCGGCTCTCATGGTAGGCGGTAAAGTACCTGGACGCTTTGCCTCTCGATGTTGATATTTATACACAAACATGCGGTTTCGGCTAGCTAAAGTGCATATTAATATGTGTCCGTGAACACTAAACAGGACACTCGCTGCAGCGGGTTAGGTTCTCCGCAGGTAAAGTATTCTGTAAGAGAAATGACTTTCTACGAATTGGTAATGTTCATTGGCCGGTTGACCCTCTACATTAATATTCAATCCGTGAATTACGGTGACTATTACAAAACTTCTCAGCGGATTTACTCCCGGTATACCATGGGTTGACTCTTGTAATCTTGGAATAGGACAAGTTATTGACACAGCCGTCCGTCTCTCAAAGAGAGAGGTATCGTTCTCGAGCGGTCTGACCCTCGATCTTCTAATTCATGCATGATACTAAGGTGACAGTAACTAAATTGTATTGTGATTTGATCCTCTGAACACGAGATTAAACTCTCGAAACGGCAAGTTATCTTCGTCGAAGGTAAGTCTATCCGCAAAGTGTCTGAGTCTATTCCAATTGGTAACGTCCTATAACAGTTTGGCGATCTGCTTCAATATTCAAACCGTTAACTAAGGTGTCCATTGCCAATAATCTTCACCGGCCTTCTACCGGAATACGAGATGTGACTATCAGTATCACTGATGCGCGCGACCGTCCGGACAGGGGGTATGTTTGGTAGTGCCATACTTTGACGGTGCAGGGGTAACAGCCACGGCCACCTGCTGCGACCGAGCGCAAAGCTGGCAGCTCCGCCTCCTCGTGGCCCCCGCCGGAAACGTGTATCCCCGGGTAGTGCGGCCCCGTGGGATCGGCTAAGTGAGCTGCCGACCCTTATGGGTAGGTCCATCTTGTACACGATCCGATGATGACTGCAACTCCCAATGGATATGAGTTGATTGATATCTATGTGAAAAAAGGAACATGTGAATTATGGGCAGGGTTGTTCCAAGTCCCGCATGGTTCCTGAGGGAGTGGTGGACCTGATTGTAGCCAATACCATCTGGACGCGCAATCCGGTATGAGATTAAGCTCGTTGTACGGCGACAGACGCTTCGGCGGGCAACGATATATGCGCCACAATACTTGTCAGTATCGCTGGATCGGTGAAGCTATTGACGGAGATGTGATATTCTCATGTAAGATGGTAACGGTCTTCAACGGATTGACTCTCGATCTTCTAAACCATACACGAATCTAGGGTGCCCGTCACTTTAATCATTCAAAATTCCTTTCTCTGAAGACGATCTAATACTCCCGATGAAGCCGGTGAGGTTCACTCAAGGAAAGGACTTCGGTAAAACGTTTGACTATATACAAATTTACAATACTCTCAAACGGATTAACGATCTACTTTAATGTTCAAGCCGAGAATAATGGTGTCTAATGCCAGTACTGTTCAGCTGCTTAACTTCCGGAACGCCTGGTTTGACTTTCGGAACCGCAGGGTAGGTAAAGCTATTGGCTTAGCTATTCGACTCTCAAGAAAGGTGGTGACATCCTCCAACGGTTCGTCTATCGATCTTGCTACTCAAACGTGAAGGAAATGTGTCCCTCTGCCAAAATGTCTACTGATTTGTTCTTGCGAAAATAGTAAACAAGACTCTCTCTGCAGCGGGTTTTTTTCTCGGAAGGCAAGGTATTCGGACCATAAAATGACTTTTTGCCAATTGGTAATGTTCTCCGTCGGATTGAACTTCTACTTTAATATTCATGCTCTGAATGAAGGTGTCAATTGCCAATACTGTACAGCGGATTCACCCCCGAAGTAACTGATTTGGCTGTCTGAATCAAAGGATGAGTGAAGTTATTGATATAGCCGTTCGATTCCCAAATATCGTGGGGACATTCTCAAACGGTTTGGCTATCGATAATTCTTTTCATACATGAACATCAGGTGTGCCTCTACTATTCTGTCTACAGATTTGTTTCCGTGAACAATATGTAAGACACTGGCTACAGCGGGATAGTTTCTCTTAAGGTAATCTATTCGACAAGTTGAATGGCTTTATACGAATAGTTATTTTTCTCCGACGATGTGACTCTGTACCTTAATATTCATACCGTTAATTAAAGTGTCTATTGAAAAACTAATCCGCGGATGTGCTCCCGGAACACCTGGTTTTACTTTCGGAATCACAGAATAGCAAATGCTGTTGTCTTAGCCGTTCCACTCTCAGCGAACGTGGCAAAGGTCTCAACGGTTTCACCCGAGATCTTCTAATTCATGCACGGATCTACGGTGCACATCACTAGAATGTCTACTAATTTGTTCCTCTGAACATGAAGTTATACCATCGATACAGCTGGTTAGGCAATCGGAGTGTAAGGTCTCCATTAAAACGTTCGACTTTATACATATTTTCAACGCACACATACAGTTCGACGCTCTACATTAATATTCAACCCGCGAATTAATGTGTCTATTGCCAATACTGTTCAGCGGATTTACGCACGGAATACCTGCTTGTACTCATGCTATCACAGGTTATATGAAGTTATATCGAAGTCTTGTAGTTGTACCCTGCAGCTCGAAGAGGCATTAGTGTATGGTTTCAGTAAATTCCTTATACTTGATTTTGTACCATATGCATTCTGTCACAGTTATCTATTTATTCATAGATACTGCAATTCACTGTTGTTATATTTTCGATTTTCTTCTCGTAATTTTCAATTTAATTTTGAGAAATTGTATTTCCCAGTAACAGTGTCTTTGGAATTAATCGAGTATTCGATTATGACATTATTCCGTTAAACTTATTGTTATTATATATGGTTGTCTCTATATAATCGTTCTGTACCAGTGTAACACGACTGGTGATGTCTTGTGGTTGCGTACGTCAGAGCAAAGCAGCAGTACTGAGTGATCATGGTTAATTTCTCTAACCTAGATATTGTACCGCATGCATTTTTTCCAGTCTGCATTTATTTATATATACTGTCATTTACTGTTACAATATTTTCGATTTTCTTCGATATTTTCAATTTTTCGATGATAAAATTGTGTTTGATAGTAAAAGCACCTTTGGAATTTGTTGTGTCTACATTTATGACATTATAATGATAACCTTATTCGTATTTAATATGATTGTCTCTATACGTGCCTACGCTGCCGGGGAGACACTAATGGCGATATCCTGTATTTGCGTACGACAGATCGAAGCGGCACTACTGAATGGTCGTAGTTAATTTCGCTAAACTTATTTTTGTATGGTATGCATTTAATCCCGGTCATCCATTTATTTAATCATACACTAATATACTGCTTTCATAACTTCGACTATTTTTCAGAATTGTCAATTTTCAATTTTGAGAGTTGTATTCCTTAATAATATTGTCTCTTGAGCTAGATGAATTTACGTTTATGATAACATTATGTCAATCTTATTGTTATTTTATATGACATTCTGTGTACGTACCGATGCTTCCAGTGCGACACGACTTGAATGATCTCGTAGTTGTGTTCGGTGGATCGGAGCGATGCTACTGTATTGTCTTCGCTAATTTCTATAACCTGGATATTATACTGCAGAGACTCTTCTGCAGTCTTCCTTGTAGTTTAACTAACTGTAATTTACTGATATGATATATTCAATGTTTCTCAATATCTTCAATTTTTAGTTTAATGGATTGTGTCTCTTAGTAACAGTGCCTTTGGCATTAGATGAGTGTGCCTTTATGTCAAAAATTTGTTATACTTATTTATTTTTTTATACGATTGTCGATATATATATATATATATATATATATATATATATATATATATATATCGACACGAATGTCGAGGTCTTGTAGTAACCTGCGGCAGAACGATGCGGCACTGCTGGATGGTGTACGATATTGTCTTTAACCTTCATTTGTAACGTATGCATTTTTCCCAGATTCCCATTTGTTTATAGTTACTGTAATTTACTGATATTTTCGATCATTTTAAAAATTCCCATTATTTAATTTGAAGCGTTATATTCTTTGGAAAAAGTGTCATTGGAATTGGTAAAGTGTACGTTTATACCGATATTTTGTTGAATTTGTTGTTGTATAATGCTATTGTCTGTACACGAACATACGCTGCAGCTCGACACGACTGGAATGTTATTATAGTTGCGTACGGTAGATCTGAGAGACAATACTCTATGGTCATTGTTAATATGATTAACCATAATAATGTGCCGAAAGAATTCCTTCTCAGTTTTCTATTTACATGTACATACTCTAACTTATAGATATGATATTTTCGATTTTTCTCATAATTTCCAGGCTTTAATAATAAAAATTGTATTAATGAGGAAACTTGCCTATTGAATGAGTTGAGTGTAGGTTTATAACATTGTTTTATTATACATATAGTTATTGTATATGATTGTCTGTATACGTACCTACGCTACCGATACTACACGGTACATATTTTGTATTTGCGTTCAACATATCCGAGCGACACTACTAGATGGTCCTCGTTAATTTCATAACCAGGACTTTGTGCCGTATGCATTTTATCCCAGCCATCCATTTATTAACACATACTGCAATTCACTTTTTCGATACTTCGATTTGCTTCATAACTTCCAGTTAATAAGTTCAAAGACTGTATTCTATACGATAAGTGTTTATGGAACTAGTTGAGCTTACATTTATGAAAATATCGATTTATGCTTCATCTTAAATTATATGATTCTATGTATTCGTACCTCGCTTACAGCGCGACACGAGTGGAGTGGTCTTGTATTTGCGATCGGTATATCGGATCGACACTACTCTATGAGCTTCGATAATTTCTTCAGCCATAATACTGTACCGTATGGATCTCTTCCCTGTCTTCCATTTAATTTTACATGCTGCATATTACGGTTATGTTATTTTTGATTTTTTCATAATTTCGAGTTTTTAAATTAAAAATTTGTACTTCTTAGTAAAAGTGCCTTTTCAATTCGATAAGTCTACACTTATGCAAACATTTTGTATAACTTTCTGTTGTATAATATGATTGTCTGAATAAAAACCTACGCTTCTGCAGCAACACGAATTGAGTGGCCTTGTAGTTGTGTTCGGTAGGTCGGAGCTACTAGACTGTTTGGTGTTTGTTAATTTCAATATACTCAATATAGTACCGTAACCATTCATTCGCAGTTTTCTGTTTATTTCTATGCATTTGTTCCTAATTTTAACTTTATTTATACATTCTGCAATTTACTGTAATAATATTTTCGATTTTCTTCCAAATTTTCAATTTTCATTATAAAAAATTCTATTTCCTAATAAAGGTGTCCTTGAAATTACTTGTGTGTACGCTCATGTCATATATTTGTTACATATTGCTATTTTATATGACTTTCTGTATGCGAACCTACGTTCCTGGACCAACACCACTGGAGATGACTTGCAGTTGCGATCGCCAGATCGAAGCGGCTCTTCTGGATGGCCTTTGTTTACTTCTTTATCCATAAAATTGTGCCGTATGCATTCCGTTGCAATTTTCTATTCATTCAGACTTACTGCATTTCACTGTTATGATTTTTTTCATTTCACATCAAAATTCTTAAATTTAAGTACAAGGACCTGCATCCTTTTGTATACGCGCCTTTTGAATTTGATGAGTTTATGTTTATGAAAATATCATGTCTAGCTTTTTGTCATTTAACACGGTTGTCAGTATACGTACCTTCGGTGCTGTAACGAGACGGCTGAAGTGGTCTTGTAGTTGCGATTGCCATATCGAAGCGGCATACCGCATGATCTTCGTTAACCATTTTTACCACAATATTGTACCGCATGCCATCCTTCGCAAATTTCTATTTACTTCTGCATTCTGCAATTTACTGTTATCATTTTTCGACTTTTCTCATAATTTCCAATTTTAATTTAAAAAATTGTATTTCTTAGGAAATGTTTCCTTGGAATTAGTTAAGTGTACGTTTACGATACGTTATATCTTACGTTATTTTCTCATGGTGTGTATACGTAACTACGATGCCGGATCGAGACGACTGGCGACGTATTGAAGTTGCGTGGAGCAGATTGGAGCGGCACTACTGGATGGTATTTGTTAATTTCTCTAACCATGATATAGTACCGTATGCATTTTTTCCAGTCTTCCATTTATTAATGCAGACTCTAATTTATTGCATTGAAATTTTCAATTTTAAAAAAAATGTTTAACCCTTGGTCTAAAAGTTTGTAATTTTCAGTAAAAGTGACTTTGGAATTAGTTCAGTATGCTTTTGTGACATCAGTTTTTTAATCTTATTGTTATTTTATATGATTGTGTGTATAGGTACCTACGCTTCCGGAACAACACGACTGCAGTGGTCTTCTAGTTGCGTACCGCGAATCTGAGCGGCATTGCTGGATGGTCTAGGTTAATTTCTTTAGTTTTGAGATTGTACAGTATGCATTTTTCCCAGCATTCCATTTATTTATACTTACTGTAATTTATTGCTGTGATATTTTCAATTTATTTCAATATTTCAAATTTTTATTTTCAGAAATTGTATTTCTTAGTAAAAGTGCCATTGTAATTAGATGAGTGTACACTGATGACTTCATTTTGTTAAACATATTGTTATCTTATACGATTGCCTGTATACGTACCTACGCCTCCGTCGCGATGCGACTGGAGTGGCCTTGTAGTTGCGTGCGGAAGATCGGAGCGACATTACTGGATGATCTACGTTATTGTCTCTAGCCATAATTCTGATCAGTACGCATTTTTCCCAGTTTCCCATTTATGTATACATTCTATAACTTCCTCTTATCCCATTTCCGATTTTTTTCAAAATTTCCAGTTTTTAATCCCCAGAAATGTATTGTTAAGGTTAAGTTCCTTTTGAATTAGATGAGCTTTCGTTGATGACATTATTTTGATAAAATTATTGTCACTTTTAGATATTGTCTGCATTCGCACAGACGCTTCCGGAATGACTCGACAGTTGCGGTCTTGTAGTTGCGACCGGTAGATTGGAGCCGCACTGTACTATGGGCTTCGTTAATTTGATTAACCTCAATATTGTACTGCAAGCATTCCATCTCGGCTATATATTTATTTCTACGTACTATAATTAACAGTTACGATATTATTGATTTTTCTCATAATTACCAGTTTTTAATATCAAAAAGTATAGTTTTTAGGAAACGTGACATTGGAATTAGTTCATTGTACTTTTATGTCAATATTTTCTCAAACTTACTGTTATTTTATACAAATGTCTGTAATTCGTATCTACGCTTCCCTAGCGACACGACAGGAGTGGTCTTGCAGTTGCCTTTGGTACATCGGAGCGGCACTATGAATAGTCATGGTTTATTCCTTCATCCTTCGTTTTGTACCGTATGCATTTCGTCGCAGTCTTCCCTCATGTTATACATATTGTAATTGACTGTAACGATACTTTCGATTTTTCTCATAATTTCCAGTTTTAAATTTCAAAAAACGTATTTCTTAGTAAACGTGTCTTTGGAATTAGTTTATTGTACGTTTGTGACATTATTTTGTTAAACTTACTGCTGATTCATACGATTGTCTGTATACGTACATATGCCTCCGGACCGACGCGCCTGTTATGGTCATGCAGGTGCGTGCGGCATATCGGACAGACACTACTGTATTGTCTTCGTTAATTTCTCTAACCTTGATATTGTGCCGAATACATTATTTCGATATTCACTATTTATTACTACATTCTGTGATCTACTGTTATGATATTTCCGACTTTATTCAAACCCTACAATTTTTTATTTCAGAAATTGTATTTTTTAGGAGAAGTGAAAATATCACAGCAGTAACTTACAGTATGTACAAATAAATGAAAAACTGGGAAAAAATTCTTACTGTACAATATCAAGATTAAAAACATTATCGAAGACCATCCAGTAGTGTCGCTCCGATATGCCCTACGCAACTGCAAAGCCACTACAGCCGTGTCTTTCCTGAAGCATCGGAGCGCATATAGGCAACCGTATGAATTAGCAGTATGTATAGCAAAATATTATCATAACCGTGCACATAACTAATCCCAAAGGTACCTTTAATAAGAAATACAATATTTTAATTAAAAGTTGGAAACATCGGAGGAAATGATGGATATCGTTAGAGCAAGTTTCGGTATTTGTAAATAGACAGAGAATTGCGAAAGACTGAATACGGTACAACATTGTTTATAATGCAATTAACGACGACCATCCAGTTGTGCCGCTTCGATTTGCCGTACGCGACTACAAGACCTCGCCAGTTGCGTTGCTTCGGCTGCGTGGACACCTATACGGCCAATAATGTAAAGCTACGATAGGTTTAGAATAATATCTCGTCAAACATACACTGAACAAATTCCATAGACACTTTTTCTAAGAAATACAGTTTTTGAAATTAAAGACTAGAAGTTATAAAACAAATCGAAAATATCCAAAAAGTAAATTGCAGTATGTAGAAACGAATAAAATCCAGCCTACCAATGCTTACGCTACATTGGTAAGGACGAAGAAGAAACAAGGGGCATACGCTATTGTCGCTTCCGATCTGCCTACGAAACTACAACGCATCCACATTCGTGTTGCACCGGCAGCGTAGGTACGTGCACAGGCAATCAAATAATACAGGCAACAAATTGTCTCAAATAATGTCATAAACGTACACTCAACTAATTCCAAACACACCTTTACTTTGAAGAAATTTGTGAATTTAAAAATTAGAAATTATGAGGAAAATGGAACATATCAAAACCGTAAACTACAGTATGTATAAATAAATGGAGGACTGGGAAACATTGCATACGGTTCTGTGTCATGGATAGATAAATTATCGAAAATCATGCACTAGTGTCGCACCGATTTGCCGAATGAAACTGCAAGACCACTCCATTCCTGACGCTCCGGAAGGGCTGGTACGTATATAGGCAATCATATGAAATAACAATCATTTTATCATATTACTGTCGTAAACGTACACACAGCTAATTACAGACACACTTTCCCTAACACATAAAAATTTTGTGTATTATAAATAGAAAATTTTGACAGTAATCTAAAATATCCTTAGAGTAATCTACAGCTTGTATATATAAATAGGACAATGGGGAAAATTCATACGGTACAAAACGAAGAATAAAGAAATTAACAAAGTCCATGCAATAGTGTCGCTCCAATCTACAGAACCCGACTGCAAGACCACTCCAGTCGTGCCGCTCGGGAAACGTAGGTACGTATACAGACAGTGATATAAAATAGCAATGTGTTTTGCAACATATTTTCATAAAAGTGAAGTCCTCTAATTCACACGGTACTTTTTCTGAAAAAATTCAGTTCTTAAAATAAAACTTGCAAGTTTCGAAGAAAATGGAAAATATCATAACAGTAAATTACAGTAATTGAAAATAAATAGAAAACTGGGAGGGAATGCGTACGGTACATTATTATGGTTAAAGGAATTAATGATGACCATGAAATATGTCGCATCTTAAGTAGGCAACGACAAAACCACTCCAGGCGTGTCGATCGGCTGCGTAGGTTTGCACAGTGACATGCGTATAAAGTAACAAATAGGTTTAACAAAGTATTGTCATAATTGTACAGTTAACTAATTCCAAGGGCTCACTTTCTATGAAACACAATTTTCTAAATAAGAAGCTGAAGACTTAAAAAAAAAAAGAAAAAAAACAGAAATATCATAACATTAAATTTCAGAATGCTGAAATAAATACGAAGCTGCAAAAGAATGCATACGATACAAAATCATGGTTAATGGAATTAACAAATACCATCCAGTAGTGACGCCCCAATATGCCGTACGCAGCTACAAGACTATTCTAGTCGTGTAGATCTGGCAGCCTAGGTACGTATACAGACAATCATATAAAATAACAGAGAATTTAACATGATATTGTCATAAACCTAAACTCACCTAACTCAAAAGAAACATTTACTAAGAAATACAATTTTTGAAAACAAAATTGAAAACTTTGAAAAACATGGAAAATATCATAAATGTGAACTATATCATGTAGGAATAAATAGAAGACTGCGAAAGATTGCATACGGTACAACAATAATGTTAAGGAATTTAACAAAAACCATATAGCAGGGTCGTTCTGTTCTGTCGGACGCTACAACAAGACCGTGTCGCACAAACCGCGTAGCGACGTATACAGACAATCATATGCTATAACATTATATTTAACAAAATACTGTCACTAACGTAGACTCAACAAGTTCCAATGACACTTTTACTAGCAAACAAATTCTTTTAAATAAAAGTGGAAGAATTTGAAACAAATTGAAAATATCAAAATAGAAAGTTACAGCATGTATAAATAAATGGAATACTGGGAAACAATGCATACGGTACAGTATCATGGATAGATAAATTATCGAAAACCATGCAGTAGTGTCGCACCGATATGACGAATGAAACTGCAAGACCATTCTATTTGTGACACTCAGGAAGCATAGATACGTATTCAGACAATCATATAAGATAACAAAGAATTGAACACAATATTGTCATAAGCGTTCACACAGCTAATCCCAAAAGGCACTTTTACTAAGAAATACAATTTTCTAAAATGCAAATTGAAAATAGCGCAAAATATCGGAAATATTACAACACTACATTACAGTTTGTACAAATAAATGGAAAAATGGGAAAAAATGCATACGATACAATATCGAGGTTGGATAAATTAACGATAATCATACAGTAGTGTCGCTACGATGTACCGATCGCAACTGCAAGTGCACTCCAGTCGTGTTGTTCCGTCAGCTTAGGTACGCATACAGACGATCATACACAGTAACAGTAAGTTAAACAAAATAATGTCATAAGCGTACACTCACCTATTTCGAAAGACACTTGTATTCAGAAATACAATTTTTTCAACTAACAATAGACAATTTGGAAAAAAAATAGTAATGGCCATAGCAGTAAATTGCAGTATTTGTACATTAATATAAAAATGAGAAAGAATTGCTTGCGGTTCAAAATCATGCCTTAAGAAATTAACGGAGACCATACAGTAGTGTTGCTCGATCTGCCGTACCATCATTCACTGTTCGAATATTATAGCTGGAGGTCAAGCCATTGTAAAACTTTACCCATTCATATACAGTCTGACTCTTTACCGTAGGCCATTCCTTCCGAGAAGCAAGCCCGCATTATTGAGGGCATTACTCCGTGTTCCGAGAAGCAAATTAGTGGACATTTTAGTGACGTGCACCTTAATTTCGTGTATGCATTAGAAGACTCTTGTTCGCCAAAGTAAATTAGTATGCATTTTAGTGACGGACACCATAGTTTCTCGTGTTAATTACAAAGATCGGGGTCTAAACGTTCGAGAACGTTGCCAACGTCATTGAGAGTCAAACGTCTAAAACAGTAGCATCACCTGTACCGTGATTACGAGAGCCAAACATGGTATTCCGGTAGAATGTTCGTTGAACTGTGTTGGAAATAGGCACACTAATTCATTGTATGGATATAAAAGTTGAGCGTCAAACCGTTCGAGTACGTTACCAACAGGTATAAAGTCAAACCTTCTATCGAATAACTTATCGACCTAGAACGAACACCGAACTAGCGAGAGTCTTGCTTAGTGCTTACGGAAACAAGATAGCAGTCATTAGTGCTGGCGGAGACCTTATTTTCGAGTCTGAATAGCAAAATCGAGAGTCAAACTACTCTAGAACGGTACCACATTCCTTTGGATTCGAACGGCTAAGTTAATAGCTTCACGTATTCTATGATCCCGAGAGACAAAATAGGCACTCTCGGAGTAAGTGCCCGGTACCATATTGGCAATGGACTCCTTTATTCTCGGAATCAGTATTAAAGCAGACCGACATACCGTTCTAGAGCGTTACCTACTTCTATACAGTTAAACCTTTTATCGAAAGCCATACCGGCCGAGAATGTAAACCTCCGTATCGAGAGTATGAATTTGTGTTCAGAGAAACACACCAGTATACATTTTAACGATGGGCACCACAATTTCATGTGGTGTTTATAAGATCGAGTATCAAACCGCTCGAGAACGTTACCACCTTCTTTGAGAGACGAACGACTAAGTCCATAGCATGCCGTATTCCAATATTCGGAGAGGCAAACCATGTATTCCCGGAGTAAATGTTACTAATTTGCTATCGCGAACACTAAGCGTGACACTTGCTGCAGCACGTTGGACTTCTCGGATGGTATGGCCCTCGGTAAAAGGTTTGACTTTATTACTGTACGCAACGTTCTTCGACGGTTTGGCTCTCCACTTTATTATTCATTCCGCGAACTGAGGGGTCTATTGCCAAAACTGGTCAACGTATTTTCTCCCGAAATACATGGTTTGACTCTCGGAATAACTGGATAGGCGAAGCTATTGACGTAGCCGTTCGTCTCTCACTGAAGGTGATAGCGTTCTCGAGCGATTTGACTAACGATCTTCTAATTCATGCTTGAAATGAAGGTGCTCGTCACTCGAATGTATAATAGTTTGTACCTCTGAACGCGGAGTTATACTCGCGATACGGCGGGTCAGTTTATCGGACGGTAAGGCTATCGGTAAAGTGTTTGACCATATAACTATTAGCAATTCTCTGAAACGGTTGAACGCCTTACCTTCTCATTCAATCCGTGAATTAAGGAATCTACTGGCAATACTGCTCAGCGGATTTACTCGAGTAACATCTGGTTTGATACTTCAAACCACTTGATAGATGAAGCTATTGACTTAGCCTTTCGTTTTTCACAGAATGTGTCAATGTTCTCGAACGGTGTGAATATCGATCGTCTAATTCACACATGAAGCTAACGTGCCCCTCACAGAAATGAATAACAATTTCCTTCTCTGAACACAACGTGATACTCCCGATACTGCGGGTTAATCATTCCGAGGGTATTATCTTCGGTAATGCCTTTGAATTTATAGCGATAGGTAACGTTCTGAAACGATTTGACGCTCTAATTTAATATTCAAACCGTTATTTAAGGTGTCTATTGCCTATATGGTTCAGCGGATTAAATCCTACCTGTTTACATAGTTTCACATTCGGAATCTCTGAATAAGTGATGCTAATCACTTATCCGTTCGTCTCACATAGATGTAGGCAACGTTATCGAGCGGTTTAACGCTCGATCTTCTAATCCGTACATGAAGTTAAGGTGCTCGTCATTGTAATGAATATTAACTTTTTTCGCTGAGCACGAAGATCTATTCTCGAAGAGGCGTATGATATTCGCGGAAGGTAGCGCCTTTGGTAAAACGTTTGACTTTATATCAATTGGAAACGATCTCAAACGGTGTGACGCTGTATTTTAATATCCAAAACGTGAACTAAGGTGTCTATTCCCAATACTCCTGAGCGGATTTCCTCCACAACTACGTGGTTGGTCTCTCCGAAACACAGGATATGTGAATATATTCACTTAGCTGTTCGAATATCTTCGAAGGTGGTAACGGTTCCGAACTGTTTTACCCTCGAGCGCCTAATTTATACAGAAACTGGAAATGCCATCACTATAATGTATACCAATGTGACTCTCTAAACAAGAGGTCATATTCTCGATATAGTGGGTTAGTTTTCCGGAGGGTAAGGTTTTTTTGGTAAAACGTATGACTTTGTAGCACTTGGTATTGTTCTACAACGGTTGGACTTTCCGCTTTAATATACAAACCGTGCAATAAGGTGCCTATTTCCAATACTGGTCAGCGGATTTACTCCCGTAATACCTGGATTGACTACCAGAATCACAGGATAGGTGAAGCTATTGACTTAGCCGTTCGAGTCGCAACAAAGGTGGTAACGATCTCGTACGGTTTGACACACGATCTTCTAATTCATACATGAAATTATGGTGACCATCTATAAAATGTCTACCTATAATTTTGCATGGACACAATGCAGAACACCCCGTACAGAGGGTTGGTTTCCAGCAACGTAGGGCCTTCGGTAAATCGTTTGACTCTATGTGAATAGGTAGTATTGCAACGGTTTGATGCTCTAATTTAATATTCGTACCGTGGATTAAGGTGTCTATTGCGAATACAGTTCAGCAGATTTACTCGCGGAAGACCTAGATTGCCGCTAGGAATCTTTGGATAGGTGAACCTATTGATTTGGCCGTACGACACGCAAGCAAGTAGGTAACGTTCTCGAACTGTTTGACCCTAGATTTTCTAAATCACACACTAAGCTAAGGTGTCCGTCACTAAAATGAGTAATAACTTCTTTCTGTGAACACGAAGTTTTACTCTCGATCCAGCGGGTGAGGTTATCGGATGGTAAGGCCTTGCGTAAAACGCTTGACTTTATACCAATTGCTAACACTCTCAAACAGCTTGACTCTCTGCATAAATAATCAAACCGTTAATTACGGAGTCAATTGCCAAAACTATACAACGGATATTTTCTCCGGTAATACCTGGTTTAACATTCGGATTTACAGGATTGGTGAAGCTATTGTCTTAGCCGTCCTACTCGCAAGGCTGGAAAGTTCGGGAACAGATTGACCCTCGATGCAGTAATTTATACATGAAAGTAAGGTGTACTGAGATGTATAATACCTTGTCTCCGTGAAAGCGAATATATGCACTCGATGCAGTGTATCAGCTTCCCGTAAGTTAATGCCTTGGGTAGAATGTGTAACTCTATACCAGTGAGGAGCGTTGCCAACAGTGTGACACTGTACTTTATTATTTATACCGGCAAGTATTGTTTTAACGCCTATAATGTACTGCGGAATTACTCCCAGAATACCTGTTTGACTCTTGCAATTAGAGGACAGGTGACGTTATTAACTTTGCCGCTCAACTCTATAAGAAGGTGGTGTCGTTCTGTAACGGTTTGACCCTCGATATTCCAATTCATACATGAAGGTAAGGTCCCATCGCTGAAATGAATACTAATTTCATTCTATGAACACGATCCAATACTCTCGATGGAGGCGCTGAGGTTCGCGGAACGTAATGCCCCCGGTATAAAGGTTGACTCTCTACCAATGGGTAACTTTCTACACCGATTTGGATCTGCACGCAGCATCTACTCCCTGAATACCCGGCTTGATCCGTATCATCACACGAGAGGTGAAACTATTGACTTATCCTTTCGTCTCCCAAAGAAGGCGGCAACGTTCTCAAACGGTTTGATACTCTATCATGTAATACGTAAATGAAATTAAGGTGCCCGTCACTAAAGTGTGTACTAATTTGCTTCCTCGAACACGAAGTTATACTTTGGATGCAGGGGGGTAGGTCTTCGGAGCGTTTGGTATTTGGTAAGAAGATTGACATTATACCAATCGGTAATCGTCTCAGATGGATGGACGCTCTTATTTAGTATACAATTCGAGAATTAAGGTGTGTATCGCCAATACTGTTCACCGGACTTTCTCCCGGTATGCCTCGTTAGGCAGTGATGTCGCAGGATAAGTGAAGCTATTGTCTTAGCCGTACGACTCTCGCAGAAGACTGTAACGTTCTCGTGCAGTTTGTCGATCGGCTTTCACAATCATGCATGAAATTATGGTGCCCGTCACTATAATGTATGCTGAACTGCTTCTCTGAACACGAAGTAATACACTCGACGCAGCGGGTGGTGTTCCCGGAAGGTAAGGCCTTCGAAGATGGTTGACTCTATAGCAATAGGAATCGTTTTACATCGGATTGACGCTGATCATTAATACTCGTGCCATAAATTAAGGTATCTATTTACAATACAGTTCAGCGCATTTACTGCCTCTATATCAGATATGACACTCTGAATCGCAGGTTAGGTAAAGCAATTCATTTAGCCGTTCGACTCTCCAATGGTGTGGTATCGATCTGGAACGGTTTAAACATCGATATTCTAATTCATACATGATTATAAGTTGCGGTCACTAAAATATATAATAATGTGTTTCTCTAAACACGGAGTTATATTCTCGATACGGCGGGTTAGGTTCACGGGCTGTAGTGCTTTCGGTAAGTCCTATGAGTTTACAGCAATTCGTATCGTTCCCAGACGGTTTGATGCTCACCTTTGACGTTCAATACGTTAATTAAGGTGCCAATTGCCAATACTCATCAGCGGATTTGCTTTCGGATTACCCGGTTTGACACATGGAATCAAAGGCTAGGTGGAGCTATTGACTTATCCGTTCAACTCTCATAGAAGATGTTAACGTTCTCGAACCGATTGTGGCTCGTTTCTTCCAATTCATGCATTAAATTAAGGTACTCGTCACTTAAACCGATAATAGGTTGTTCCCCAGAACAAGAATTTAGACTATCGATTCAGGAGGTTAGGATATAGGAGGGGAAGGTCTTCGGTATAAAATTTGACGCTATACCAATAGGTAACATTCGACAAATATCTTTCACTCCACTTTATTATTCGTGACATGAATTAAAGTGTCCATTGGCAATACGGCACTGTGGATTCACTCCCGGATTACGTGGCCTGACCCACGGAATCACAGGATATGTGTATCTATTGATTTAGCAGTTGTACTCTCGAAGAATGTGGTAACGTCGTCGCACGGTTTGATCCCCGATAGTCCTATTCATACGTGAAATTTTGCTGTCCCTCTGCCAAAATGTCCACTAATTTATTCCGGTGAAAGATATGCAAGCCAATCGCTATAGCGGGATGGGTCCTCGTAGGAAATGCCGTCGGTAAAAAGTTTGACATTATACCAATAGGAATCGCGCACAAACGGTTTGCCGCTTTACTGTAATATTCAAACCGTGAATTGAGGTGTCTCTTGCAAAACCCGTCAGCGGATTTCTTCCCGGAATACTTGACTTGTCTCTCAGTGTCACAGATTGGACGAAGATATTGACTCAGCCGTTCTATTCTCAATGAAGTTAGTAACGTTCCCGAACGGTCTGACTTCCGGTTTTGGTATTAATGCATGAAAATGCGGTGCCCGTCTGCTGAAATGTCCACTAATTCGTTTCCGCCAACAACGAGCAAGACACTCCCTATAGCAGGTTAATATTCTAGGCGGGTAAGGTATTCGGCAAGGAAAATAACTATATACGATTTGGTTATGACCCCTGAGAGTTTGTCCTCAACTTTGATGTTCAAACCGTGAACTAAGGCGTCTATTGCCAATACTATACAGCTAATTCACTCCCGATCAACCTGGTTTGGCCCACGGAATCAAAGGATAGCTGAAGCTATTGACATAGCCGTTCGACTCTCGAAGATGGTGGTAATGTTCTCGAATGCTTTGGCCCTCGCTATTGATACGCACAAACAAACATGTATTGCTCGCCCGTTAAAATATCTACTAATTTGTTACCGTGCACATTAAGCAGGACACACGCTACTGCGTGTCAGGTTCTCGGACGGTATGGTATTCTTCGAAATGTATGAGTTTATGCGCATTGATAGTGTTCACCGCCGGTTTAACTCTCTACATTAATATCCATTCCTTGAATTAAGTTGTCAGTTGTCAACAAACTTCACACCGGACTTACTCGAGGATTATCTGATTTGAATCTAGGTATCACAGGACAGGTGAATCAATAGACAGCCATACGACTCCCACAGATGGCGGCAACGTTCTCGAACGGTTTGACCGTCGACCTTCTTATTCGCAAATGAAATTAGGGTGCCAGTCACTGAAAGGAAGACAAATTTCTTCCGCTGAACATGAAGTTGTATCCTCGAACCGGCTGTATACATGCTCTGAAGGTAGAGCCATATGCAAAAAGGTTTGACTTTATAGAAATTGGTAGCGCTCTCAAACGCTGTAACCCTCGATTTTAATATTGAAACAGTGGTTTAAGGTGTCTATGCCAATACATTTCTGCGGATTTACACCCTAAGTACCAGGATTAGCTCTCCGAATCAAAGGACAGGTGTCGCGATAGGCTTTGCCGTTCCAATCTCACAGAAGGAGTAGCTTTGTCGAACGGTTAGACCCTCGATCTCGTAATTCAAGCATGAATTTAAGGTGTCATCATTGAATTGTTTGCTAATGTGATTAACTAAACCGGTAGCTATACTCCCGATACGGCCGGTTACCTTCTCGGACGGTAAGGCATTGTGTGCTACGTTTGACTTTATAGCAATTGATAACGGTCTCAAACGGTGTGACGCTGTATTTTAATATTCCTTCCGCGAATTAATGTACCTATTCCCAATCCTCTTCAGCGATGTTACTCTCAGATTACAAGGTTTGACCCTCGGTATCACAGGATAGGTGGAGCTATTGACCTATCCGCTCGACCATCAAATAGGGAGGTTTCGTTTTAGAACTGTTTGTCCCTCGATCTTCTAATTTCTGTGTGAAATTTATGTAAAAGTCACTAAATTGTATACTAGTGTGCTTCTCTAAACACGAGGATATAATCTCGAAACAGCGGTTACAGGGTTAGCTTCACGGACAGTAAGGCCTTCGGTAAAAGGTTTGGCTGTACAGTATATGGGAACGTTCTAACAGGTTTGACTGTGATCTTTAATATTTATACCATTAAAATGCGTATCTAATGCCAATACTGTTCACCGGTGTTAGACGCGGACTACATGGTTTGACTCTTGAAATAGCAGGATAAGTGAAGCTGTTAACTTAGCTGTTCGATCATGAAGAAGGTTGTAACGTTCTAGAACGCATTTTCTCATGATTTTTCGACTCATATATGTTAATAAGGTGCCCGTCATTAAAATGTATGCCATCATGTTTCTTTGAACACGAAGATGCCCCCACGATAAGGCAGGTTATGATTTCGGCATGTAAGGCGTCCGGTAAGGTGTATGAAGCTATACCAATTGGTAACGTTCTCAAACGCTTTGCCGATCAACATTTCTTCCCAAACCGTGAATTAAGGTGACCTTCGCCCATACCGATCTGTGCAATTACTTCAAGAAGACCTGGATGGAATGTCGGATTCACAGGACAGGTGAAGCTGTTAACTTAGCCGCTCGGCTGTTAAAGAAGGTGGTAACGTTCTTGAACGGTTTGAACCTCGAACTTCTATTTCATACATGAAATAAATATGCTAGTCGCTAACACGTAAACTAATTCGTCCCACTGAACACGGTGATATACTGTCGATACAGCGGGTTAGATTCACCGAAGGTAAGGCTTTCGGTAATTGTTTGCCTCGATAGAAGTTGTTATCGTTGTCTAATGGTTTTGCTCTCTTCTTTAATATTCAAGCCGGGGTGTACAGTGTCTGGTGCCAATAACGTGCAGCGGATTTTCTCCCGGAATACCTAGTTTGAGTCTCCGAATGTCGGGACAGGTGAAGCAATTCACTTAATCCTTGTTTCTTACAGAAAGTGGGAACGCTCTCGATAGTTTTCACCATCGACCTTATGATTCATACGTGAAGATAAAGTGCAGTCTTTGACATGGAGACTAAATTCATTCTCTGAACATAAAGTTATACTGTTGATACAGCCGATTAGTTTTTCGGTGGATAAGTTCTACTGTGAGACTGCCAAAATTGTTCAGTGTATTCACCCCAGGATTACCTGATTTCACTCTTAGAATCACAGGATAGGTGGAGCTATTGAATTAGCCATTCGCCCATCACAGAATATTCTATCGTTCTCGAAAGGTTTAGGGCTCAATATTCTAATTCACTCATGAAATTACGGTGCTCGTCACTAAATTGCATACAAATTCGAACCCCTGAACATGAAGCTATTCTCTCGATGCAGCGGGTCAGGTACGCGGAAGGAACGGCTTTCGGTAAAACATTTGACTATTGTACCAGTTAGTAGCGTTCTTAAACGGTGTGACGCTGTATATTTATATTCAAACCGAAATTTATGATGTCTATTGCTGGTCCCGTTCAGCGGATTTCGTATCCGGAATACCTGGTTTGACTCTCGAAATCGCAGGATACGTAAAACTCTTGACTTAGCCGCTCGTCTCTCACAGAAGGAGGCATCGTTCGCGAACGGCATGACTTGCGATGTCCTTATGTATACATGAAAATAATGTGCCCGTCTGCTGAAATGTGTACTGATGTGATCACGTGAAAACCATCGCTACAGCGGATTGGGTTCTCGGTCTACGTGTGTCGGAGATCTAACGTGCGATTCCTGCCACTAGCGCTTGATCCATACGGCACCCACGGGCGCGGGATTGGAATACGCCAAATCAACGCAGTGCGTGGCGCACCTTACCACGCACGTACCAATTAGCTCGTGGACTGGAAGCCCTACACGCCAACCTTGGGTAGGCCGGGACCTTTCTAAATCCATACTGACTCTGCAAGCCAGTGCCCGAGCAGATTTCACGCAGCTCACCCGTGGATCGTCTATCCCGTCCGAAGGCGGGCCCCCTAACCTCCGACATGGACTTACCACAGCCCCCTCGAGGTCAGCGCAAGCAACCGGGGAGGGGGGGACGCTCCGAAGACCGTACGCCCCAGGGCTCGAACCGGTTGCCGAGGTACCAGTGTATGCAGGGCTGTACTGGTCATACGCCGCGTAAGGACACCTTACTTCCTGAATGAGGTGCTTGCTCACCTCGGCTTAAGTTCGGCAGACTCGGGCACCGTGGGTTCGTCATACCCATACTGCAATGGGACCTGAAGGCCCACCGCAGCCATTGCTGGGTGGGTTCTCGGTTAGTAAGGTATTGCGTAAAAAGAAAGTCCTTATACCAATTGATAGTTTTCTCCGACGGTTTGACTATCAACCTCGATATTCCTGCCGCCATTGTAGATACGTATTGTCAATACGGTTCAGAGGATTTGATGCTGGTATACCCGATTTTACATTTGGTATCACAGGATTCATGAAGTTATTGGATTAGCTGTGCATCTTTCAGGAAGGCTGGTAACGTTCTCCAACGGTCTGACTCTCGATTTTACTACTCAGACATGATAATAACGTGCCCATCCGCCGAAATGTGTACTGATATCTTTCTGCGCGAACAATCAGAAAGACACATCCTACGGCATTTTTTTTTTCTCGGAAACCAAGGTATTCTGTATCAAGCATGACTTTATACCAATTAATAATATTCACCGACAGTTTGTCTCTCAGCCTAAATTTTCATAACAGGAATTAAGGTGTCCACTGCCAATATTATACATCGGATTGAATCTCGGAATACCTGGTTTGAATATCGGTGTGACAGGGCAGATGAGGCTACTGACGTAGCCGTTCGTCCCTCAAAGTGGGTGGTACAGTACTCGAACGGTTTCACCATCGACCTTCTAATCACTACATGAAAATAAGGTACCCGGTACTGAAATGATTACTAATTTCTATCTCTGATCACGAAGTTATACACTCGATGCAGCGGGTCAGGTACGCGGAAGGAACGGCTTTCGGTAAACCGTTTGACATTGTACCAATTGGTAACGCACTCAAACGGTTTGACACTCTACCTTAATATTCATTCCGCGAATTAAGGTGCCTATTACCAATACTGATCAGCGGGTTTACTCCCGGAATACCTGGTTTGACTCTCGGAATTGCAGGATGGGTGATGCTATTGACTTAGGTGTTCAACTCTCATAGAAGGCGGTCACATTCTTTACTGGTTTGATCTCCGATCTTCTCATTCGTGAATGAAATTAAGGTGCTCATGACCAAACCGTGCACTAATTTGCTGCTCTGAAAACGAAGTAATACCTCGGATATACAGGGTTCGCGTCTCGGAAGGTAGGATGTCCTGTAAAACGTATAACTTTATATTATTCTGTAACGTTCTACATCGATATGACGGTCTGCTTTAATATTCATTCCGAGAATTAAGGTGTTCATTGCCAAAACTGTTCGGGGCATTTACTCCAGGAATATCTGGTTTAACTTTCGGAACCACAGGACAGTTGGAGCTATTGACTTATGTATTCGACTCGCAAAGAGGGTGGTATTCGTTCTCTAACGGACTGACAATCGATCTTCTAATACAAACACACAGGTAAGATGCCCGTCACTAAAGTGTATAATAATCTGTTGCTCTGAACACGATGTTATACTCTCGATATAATGCGTTAGGCTTTCGGACGGTAAGGGAATCTATAAAACGTTTCACTTTATTCCAATTGGCAACGTTCGCAAACGGACTGAATCTGAACCTTAATATTACACCTTCAAATAGGGTGTCTAATGCCAATTCTGTACGGCGTATTTACTCCAGGTATACATTGCTTGACTCTTTGAATTTTGGAATAGGTGAAGCTATTGACTTAGCCGGTCGTCTCTCACTGAAGGTGGTTACGCACTCTATCGATTTGACACCATATTCAAATTCATACATGAAATTATGGAGCACGTCACTAAAGTGTATACCAGTCCGTACCTCTGAACACGGCGTTATACTCTAGGCACACGGGGTCTGTTTTTCGGAGGGTGAGGCGTTCTGTAGGAAATTTAACCCTATACGAATATGGAATCTTATACAATGTCTCCACGACCTGCCTTAATATTCATGCCGAGAATGAAGGTACCTATTGCCAATACTCTTCGGCGGATTTACTCTCGGATTACCTGGTCTTACTCTCGGAATCACAAGATATGTGAAACTACTTACTTATCCGTTCGTCTCTCACTGAAAGTGGTAACGTTCTCGAACGGTTTGACACTCGACCTTCTCAGTCATACAGTAAATTAAGGTGCTCGTCTCTAAAATGAATACAAATTGCTCTGCGTAATCATGAGGTTATACACTCGATACAGCGGATTAGTTTTTCGGAGGGATGAGGTCATCGGTGGAACGTTTGACTTCATAGCAATTGGTAACGTCATACTACTGTTTGGCGGTCTGCATTAATATTCAAACCGTGAACTGAGGTGTATATTGCCAATACTGTTCAGGGGTTTTACTCGAGTAATACTTGGTTTAACTCACGGAATCACAGGGTAAGTGAAACTATTGACTTAACCGTTCGAATCTAAAAGAAGGTGGGATCGTTCTCGAACGATTTGATTCTCACTTATTCTTTTCACAAATGAGATCAAGTTGTCCGCCTCCTATAATGTCTACTAATTTCTTTCCGTGAACACTCAGCTAGGCACTTGCTACAGCGGTACAGGTTCTCGGAAGGTATAGTATTGGGTGAAAGGAATTACTTTGTTATAACTGATAATGTTCTCCGGCGGTTTAACTCAGTACCAAATATTTATAACTCGAATTAATTAGTTTATTGCTAATATACTTCAGCAGATGTACTCTCGGAGAACCTGGTTTGATTTCCGCAAGCACAGGATAGCTGAAGCTACTGACTTAGCCTTTAGACTCTCACAGAAGGTGGTAACGTTCTCGAACGGTTTGACCCGCGATCTTCTAATTCGTACACTAGGATAAGTTGCTCGTTACTGAATTGTTTACCAATTTCCGTTCCTGAACACGAAGTTACACTCTTGCTGCGCGGGTCAGGTCCTCTGAATGTAAGGCCTTCGGTAATATGTCTGTGTTTGTAGCAACTGTCAACGGACTCAAGCAGATACACGAACTACTTAATCATAAAACCGTGATTTAAATTGTACATACCCAATACTGTTCAGCGGATTTAACCCCCGAAAACCTGGTTTATCATTCGGAATCACAGGACAGCAAAAACTACTGTCTTAGTCTTTCGACCCTCAGAGAACGTGGTAATGATCTGGAACGGTATGACCCTCTACCTTATTTTTCATACATGCATATAAGGTGCTCGCCACCAATATGAATACTAATTTATTAATCTCAACACAAAGCAAGACACTCCATGCAGCCGGTTATGTTCTCGGTAGGAAACGTAGTCTGCAAAAAGGATGACTCTATCGATTTCAAATGTTGCCCGACGATTTAACTTCCAACTTTAGTGCTCAGGCCGAGAATTTAGGTGTTCAATGACATTACTCTTCAGCCGACTTCTTCCTGGAATTCCGGGCTTGACTTTCGGAATCACGAATATATGTGAAGCTATTGAAGCAGCCGTCCGACTCTCAAAGAAGCTAGTTACGTTCTCGAACGGTTTGACACTCGATCTTCTAATTCATAGGTTAAACTAACGAGTCCAGCAATAAAATGTTTACTAATTGGATTCTATTACCACGAAGTTATACCGTCGATACTGAGGGATATATTCTCGGACGGTAAGGCATCCATCGAAGAGTATAACGATATCCCATTTAGTAGCATTCTCAAACGGTTTCACGATCTACTTTAATATTCATACCGAGAATTAATGTGTCCATTGCCAATAGCGTACAGCGAAGCTATTGATTAAGCGGTTCGTCCGCCGCAGAAGGCTGCAACATTCTCGAGCGGTTTGACTCTCGGTGATGATAATTATTCACAAGCATGTGGTATTCGTTCGCTAAAATGCATTCCGATTTGTTTCCGGGAACATTAAGCAAGACTCTAGCTACAGCGAGGTAGGTTCTCGGAAGGTATGCTATTCGGTAAAAGGAATGACGATATGCTGATTGGTAACGTTCTCTGTCAGTTTGACTTTCCACTTTAGTATTCATCTCCGAATTATGGTTTCTATTGCCACTAATGTTCAGCGGTTAACACCCGGCATGATTGGCTTGACTGCCGGAATCACAGGATTGGTGAAGGTATTGACTGATTTTTGCGTCTGTCACAGATGGCGCTAGCGATCTGGACCAGGTTGCCTCTCGATAGCCTTACACATCCGTAGAATAATCGTGCCCGTCACTAAAATGAATACAAATTTGTCTCAGCTTATAACGACGTCATACTGTTGGTACTGCTGGATACGTTCCCGGAAGATAACGTAGTCTGTAGAACGGATTACTCTGTAACAATTTCTAATGTTCCTCTACGATTTGACATCCAACTTTAATGTTCATGCCTAGAATTTAGGAGTCCATTGCCAATGCTGTACAGTGGATGTAATCCTATGCCTGGATTGACTCTCGGAATCACAGAATAGGTGAAGCTATTGGCGTAGCTCTGCGACTCTTAAAGATGCTGGTTACATTCTCGTACGGTTTTATACTCGATCCTCTAACTCGTACATGAAATGAAGGCGTCTGTCACTAAAATGTATACCAATTTGTTCCTATGAACTCCACACTATACTCTCGGTACAGCGCTATATGATTTCGGAGGGTAAGGTCTTGAATAAAGCGTTTGACATTATAGGAATTGGTAGCATTCTCAAACGGATTGACTCTCTACCTTATATATATACTGTGAATCACTGCACCAATGCCAATACTGTTCAACGGAATTACTCCTGCAGTACCTGGACTGAATGACGGAATCGCAGGATCGGCGAAGCTATTGACTTAGCAGTGCGACTCTCAACTAACGTGGTAACATTCTCCAACAGATTGACCCTGTATCTTCTAATTCATGCATGAAATGAAGGTTCTCGTTACTAAAATGTATTCTAGTGTGCACCTCAGAACACGCAGTTATGCGCTCGATACAGCGGCTCTGTTTCTAGGAGGGTGAGGTCGTCGGTAATGCATTTCACCTTATAGAAATTTGTATCCTTCTACAATGAATTGACGCTGTACCTTAAGAATCAAACCGTAAACAAAGGTGATTGTTGCCAACACTGTTCAGCCGGTTGACTCCCAGAATACCTGGCTTGCCTCTCCGAATCACAGGATAGGTGATGATATTTACTTAGCCGTTCGAATCTCACAGAAGGTTGCAACGTTCTCGATTGGTTTAACCTTCGATTTTCTTCATCCTTTAATTTATGGTACTCGTCACTAAAATGTATACTGGTCCGTACCTCAGATCACGGTGTCGTATTCCCGATACAGCGGCTTAGTTTTACGGAGGGTAAGGAGTTCTGTAAGAAATTTAACTCTACAGGAATATGGTGAGTTCTACAATGGGTTGACGGCCGGCTTTGTTAATTCACTGCGCGATTTAAGGCATCTATTGTCAACGCTCTTCAGCGGATTTTCAATCGGATTACCTGGTTTTACTCTCGGATTCACACGACAGGTGAAGCTATAGATTTCGCCGTTCGTCTCGCACAGAAGGTGGTAACGGTCTACATCGGGTTGACCCCCGATCTTTTAATTCAATCATGGCGTCATAGTGCCCGTCTACTGAATCGGAGACTAGTTTCTTTCTCTGAACACGATGTTATACCCTCGAAACAGCGAGTTTGCTTCTCCGAAGGTATGTCCATCTGTAATGTGTTTGACTCTGTACCAGTTAGCAAGGATCTGAAGCCGTCAGACGCTTTTCTTTACTGATCAAACCGTCAACTAACGTGTCTATTGGCAATACCATTCAGTGGATTTCCTCCATCAATACCTGGATTGGCTCCCCGAATCACTGGATAGGTGAAGCTACTGACTTCGCCGATCGATTCTCAAGGAAGGTGGTAACGTTCTCGAGAGATTTGACGCTTGAACTTCTAAGCCATACACGAAGAAATGGTGCCTGTCATTGGAATGGATACTAAACTGTTTCTTTGATCACGAGGATATTCACTCGATGCAGCGGGTGATGTTCCCGGATAGGAATGCCTTCGGTAAAACTTTGACTCTATAGCAATAGGTTACGTTCTACAACGGTTTTACTCTGTACATCAATATTCATGCCGTTAATGAAGGTGTCTATTTCCAATACTGTGCAGTGGAATTAATACGGAATACCTGTTCTGACACTCCGTAACATAGGACATGTGAAGCTATTCACTTACCTGTTCTAATCTCAAAGTATGTGGTAACGTATCCGAACTGTTCGACCCTCGTTCTACTAATTCATACATGAAATTAAGGTACCGCCACAATAATGAACGATAATTCGACACACTGTATACCATGTTATACTCTTAATAGAGCGGGTTGGTCCTTCGGAGGGTAAGGCCATCAGTAACACGTTTGACTCTATACCAATTGGTATCGCTCCCATACGGTTTGACGCTCTATGTTAATATTCATACTGAGAATTATGGTGTGTATTGCCAATACTGTTCTGCGGACTAACTCCAGGAATAGCTGGTTTAGCTTTAGGAATCACAGGATTGGTGATGCTCTTGACAACGCCATTCGTTTCTCAAAGAAGGTGGTAGCGTTCCCGATCCGTATGACAGTAGATTTTTCTATTCGTACATGAATATAGGGCTTCTGTATGCTAAAATATCTACCAATTTTAACCGTGAACATGAAGCAACATACTCGGTGCAGCGTGTTAGCTTTTCGGAAGGTATGCTAATTGGTAAAAAGGCCGACTTTATAGCAATTGCTTAATTTCTCCAACGGTTAAGGCATGTACTTTAATTTTCATACCGCGAGATGAGATGTCTATTGTCAATACAATTCACCGGAGTTACTAATGGAATACATTGTTTGACTCTCGAAATCACAGGAGAGGTGATGCTAGTTACTTAGCTGTGCGACGCTCAAAGATGCTGTTAACGTCCTGGTACAGTTTGCCCCTTGATCTTCTAATTCATACTTGAAATTATGGTTCCCCTCAAAAAACACTTTACTAATTTGTTTCCCTGGGCACGAAGTAGGTCTATTCTACTTTACTATTCAAACCGTGAATTAAGGTGTCTATTGGTAATAATTATCTTCAGAGGATTTACTCACTGAATACCTGGTTTGACTGTCCGAACCACAGGATAGGTGAAGCTATGGACTTTGCTGTTCGTCTCTCGTATAAGGTGGTAAGGCTCTCGAGCGGTTTGACCCTCGGCCTTTCATTTATGCATGAAATTAAGGTGCTCGTCACTTAAATGTGTACTACCGTGAGGGTATAACACGGCGTTATACTCTCAATACAGCGGGCTAGTCCTTCGAAGCGTAAACACTCTGTAAGATATTTGACCCTGTACCAGTAGGTATTGTTATATAACGTCTTGACGGCCTGCTTTCATATTCAAACTGTGAATTATGGTGTTTATTGCCAATTCTGTACAGTGCATTTCCTGCCGGAATATCTGGTTTGCCATTCGGAAGACAGGACATGTGAATATATTGACTTAGCTCTGCGATTCTTAAGGAAGGTGGTATCGTTCCTGAACGCTTTGAGTCTGGATGCTGATATTTCTACACAAAAATGTGGTGTCTGTCCTCTTAATTGTCTACCAATTTATACTCGTGAGCAATAAACGTGGCACTCGCTACATCGTGTCAGGTTCTAGGAGGGACTGTATTCGATAGAAAGAATGACTTAATACGAATTGGCAATGTGTTCGCCGACCGTTTGAGTCACCACTTTATTATTCGTACAGTGAATTATCGGGTCCATTGGTAATTCTGCACTGTGTATTCACTCACGGAGTACGCGGTATGACCTTCGGCATCGCAGGATTGGTGTATCTATTGATTTAGCAGTTGGCCTCACGTCGATAGTGGTAACGTTCCCTCACGGTTTAGCTCTCGATCGTCCTATTCATATATGAAAATGAGCTGCCCGTCTGCCAAAATGTCTACTAATTTGCTCCGGTGAAGACTAAGTAAGTCAATCGCTAAAGCGGGATGGGTTCTCAGAAGGTAAAGACTTGGGTAAAAATTTGCCTCTATGCCTATTCGTAACGTTCTACAACGGTTGGCCTTTGCACATTGATATTTATGCCTTGTAGTGGGGTGTATAACGCCAATACTGTACAGAGCATTTACTCTCGAAATAACAGGTTTGACTTTTGGTGTCACAGTATAGGTGAATCTATTGGCTCAGCCGATCGATTCCTAAAGGAGGTGGTATCGTTCTCTAACGGATTGACCCTCAACCTTCTTACACATACATGAAATTAAGGTGCGCGTCACCAATGTGTCTACTAATGTGTTCCTCTGAACACAGAGTTATACCATCAATACAGCTGGTTATGCTGTCGGAGTGTATGGTCTCCAGTAAAACGTTCGACTTTATACAAATTGGCCACGGCAGGATCGTCACGATCGGTTTGTACTTGATGTTACGTACGGTACTTCGGAGCGACACTACTGCATGGCGTTTGTTAATTCCATTAATCTTGGTTCTGTACCGCATGCATTTTCCCCATTGCTCTATTTATTTACGCAAGCTGTAGTTTACTCTTATGATATTTTCGATTTCTGTCAAAGTTTTCAATTTTTAATTATCAAAATTTTTATTACGTATGAAAATTGTGTTTGGAATTAGTTCAGTGCACGCATACGACAATATTTTGATATACTGATTGCTTTTTCCTATGATCGTGTTTGACTTGTATTCTATTTATGTCTGCATACTGTAATTTACAGTTACTATATCTTCAATTTTAGTCAAAATTTTAGATTTTCGGCTTAAAGAATTGTATTTATCAGTGGAAGTGTCTTTGGAGTTAGTCGTGTGTACATTCATGACAATACTGTGATGAAACTTATTTTTATTCTACATAATTTTCTTTATGCGTACATACGCTTCCGGAGCGACTCGCCTGTTATGGTCTTGCTGTTGCGTTCGGCATATGGGACCGACGCTACGGTATTATCTTCGATAATTTCTATAACCGTGATATTGTACCGAACACATACGTTCGATATTCACTATTTATTTCTATATTCTGATATCTACTGTTATGATATTACCGATTTTATTCAAATGATCCAATTTTTTATTCCAGAAGAAGCATTTTTTTGGAGAAGTGAAAATATCATAGCATTAACTTACAGTATGTACAAATAAATGAAAAACTGGGATAAAATTCATACTGTACAATGTCAAGGTTAAAAACATTATCGAATGCAATCCAGTAGTGTCGCTCCGATCTGCCGTACGCACCTAGATGACCAGTCCAGCCGTGTCACACCAGAAACGTAAGTACATTTACAGACAATCATGTAAAATAACAGCAAGCTTACCAGAATAATGTGATTAAGGTACACTAAACTGAAAACAAAAGCACTAATACTTAGATGTTCAATTTCTTAAAATGAAGATTGAAAATTTCTAATGAAATCGAAAATAACATAACAGTAAATGACAGACTGCATAAAAAAATTGAAAACAGGGGAGAACGTGCATACGACAAAAAATGAAGGTTAATGAAATTAACGTGTATCATCCAGTATTGTCTCTCCGATATGTTGAACGCACCAACAAGGTAACTTCATCCTTGTAGCATCGGAAGCGTAGGTTCGTAGTCAGGCCATCGTATAAAATAACAATAAGTTCAACAAAATAATGTCATAAACGTACAGTCAACTGTTTATAACGACTGTTTTACTAAGGTAAACAATATTTTAAAATAAAAATTCATATTTATGAAGAGGATGGAAAATATCATAACAGTAAATTACTGTATGTATAAACAAATGGGAAATTAACGAAGATCGTCCAGTAGTGCAACTCCGAACTGCCGTACGCAGATGCCAGACATCGCCAGCGCTGCAGTTCTGAGGGCGTACGTACGTATAGAGGCAACCGTAGAAAACAACAAAAAGATTGACAAAATATAGCAATAAACGTACACTCAAAAATTTCCAAAGACAGTTCTACTATGAGATACAGGTTCATAAAATAATAAAATAAAAAATTAAGACAAAGAAATTACAGTATTTATAAATAAATATAAAACTGCGAAAGAATGCGTACGGTACGAAATCAAGATGGAAGACATTACCGAAGACAATCCAGTAGTGCGGTTCCAGTCTGACGTATGCAACTTCAAGACCACTCCAGCCGTGTCGCTCCGGAAACGTGGGTCCACATAAAGGCAGTCATATAAAGCAACAATAAGTTTCACAAAATAATGTTACAATCATACACTCATATAATTCCATGGACAATTTTACTAAGGGATGCAATTTTTTAGAACACAAATTGGAAATTTTGAGAAAAATCGCAAATATCAAAACAATAAATTACAGGATGTAGAAAGGAATTGAAATCTGGGAAAGACTTGCCTACGGTGCAGATTAAGGATATTAATGGAAACCATCCAATAGTGTCTATCTGATATACCGTATGCAACTACAAGTCCACTACGGTCGTGTCACACCAGTGCGCTGATACGGATACGGTGAAGTACCGAATTGCGACAATCCGATATACCGTAACGAACTAAAATTCTGCTCCAATCGTGTCATTCCGGGAGCATAGGTACGTATAGACACAATCATGTAATGTAACAACAAGCATTTCAACATATGGTCATAAACGTAGACTCAACTACTTCCAAAGGCGCTCTTAATAAAAAATCGAATTTCTAGTATTAGTAAATAGAAATTGTGAAATGAACCGAAGAAATCACAGCAATAAATTGCAGTATGTGGAAATATATAGAAACCTGGGAGGAAATGCAAATGCTGCAAGTTCAAAGTTAAAGAAATTAACGTAGACCATCAGTTAGCGTTTCTCCGATGTACCATACGCAACTACAAGTCCACTCCAGCCGTGTCGCTCTGACAAAGCAAGTACATATAGAGGCAATCATATAATGTAACATACAATTTAAGCAGATATTGCCATAAACGTACACTCAACTAGTTCAAAAGACAATTTTTCTAAGAAATTCAATTTGTTCAACTGAAAACTGAAATTTCGAAAAAAATCGGCACATTCATGACAATAATTTATAGAATGTATAAATAAATAGAAAAAGTATGAAAAATGGATATGGTTCAAAATCTTGGTTAATGATGACATCGAGAACATGCCGTAAGCGGCTCCGATCTGCCGTACGCAACTTCATTTATGAATAAGAAGATCGAAAGTTACACCATTCGACAACGTCACCACCTTCATCGGGAGTCGCACTGCTGAGGCAGTAGCTTCACATATCCTGTGACTCCGAGATGCAAACAAGTCATTACGGGAGTAAATCCGCTGAATTACATAGGCAATTGACACCATAATTCACGGTATGTACGTTAAAGTTGCGAGTCAAACTGTCGGAGATCATTATCAATTGGTATAGAGTCGCTCTTTTTACCGAATGCCTTACCTTCCCAGAACGTAACGCGCTGAATAGAGATCATAATATCGTGTCCAAGGATAGAAATTAGTTTACATTTTAGGGATGAGCGCCTTAAGTTCATTTACGAATTAGAAGAGCGAGCGTCAAACCGTTCCATATCGTTACCACCTACTTCGAGAGCCGAACCTCTAGATCAATAGCTACACTTATCCTGTGACTCTGAAGGTTGGACAAGGTATTCCGGGATTCAATCAGCTGTATACTACTGCCCACGGACACTTAATTCACAGTATGAATATTAAGGTAGGGCGCCAAACCCTTGCAGAACTTTCCCTAACATTGTAGAGTCAAATTTTTACAGAAATCCTTATCTACCCTGAACTAAACCCGCCGTATCGAGAGTATAAATTCGTGCTCAGAGAAGCACATTACTTTACATATAACGACGCGCACCTCAATTCTATGTTTGGATTAGAAGGCGTAGAGGCAAACTCTTCCAGAACGTTGTAACTCTCATTGAGAGACGCACAGCTTAGTCGTTAGATACACTTATCCTATGATTCTGGGAGACAAATCAGGTATTTCGTGAGTAAATCTGCTGTTCAGTATGGTTATTGGACATCCTATTTCATGGTGTAATTATTAAAGTTCACTGTCAACCCGTTGTAGAATGATAACTTTTCGTATAACGTCAAACTTTTTACCGTATGCCTTACCTTCCGAGAACCTAACGCGCCGTATCGAAAGTATAGCATTGGGTTCCGGGAAACAAATTGGTTCAAATTTTAGGAACGGGCACATTAATTTCATGTCTGAATTAAAATATCGACGGTCAAACCGTTTCAGAATGATACCACGTACATGGAGAATCGCGCGGATAATATATTAGCTTCACATATCCTGTGATTCCGAGAGTCATACCAGGTATTCCAGGACTAATCCGCTGAAGGTTATTGGCAATTGACAGCTTATATCACGGTAAGAATATTAACGCAGAGCATCAAACCGTTGTAGAGCTTTACCGATTCGTATAGAGTCAAACACTTTACCGAAGGCCATACCCTTCGGGAACATACGCATGGTATAGAGAATATTACCGCGCGATCAGCGAATCAAATTAGCACACATATTAGTGACTGGCACCGTTCACGTATAAGTTAGCAGATCGAGTGTCAAATCGTTCGAAAACTTTATCACATTCTTTGAGAGTCGCACAGCTAAGCCAATAGCCGCACATATCCTGTGATTTCGGCATTCAAACTAGAAATTCCGGGATTAAATCCGCTGCACAGTATCGGCATTGAAACCCTACTTCACGGTATCAATATAATAGTACAGGGTGACACAGTTGTACAACGTTGCCCGTTGGTATAGAGTCTAACATTTCACCGAAGGTCGTACCTTTCCGAGAACATAACCCGCTTTAACGACAGTATAACTTCGTATATAGAGAAGAAAATTAGTTAACACTTTAGTTACGCGTCCCTTTATTTAATGATTGACTGAGAAGATCGAGTGTCAAACGGTTCGAGCTCGATACCACCTTCTTTGCGCGACGAACGGCTGTGTCAGAAGCTTCACCTATCCTGTGACTCCGAGAGTCAAACCAGGTATTCCGGGAGTAAATACTGTGATCATTATTGGCAATAGACACTTTAATTCACGGTTTGAATATTAATGCGGAACGTCAAACTGTTGAGGAACGTTACCTATTGGTATAGAGTCAAACATTCTACCGATAGTCCTTACCTTCGGAGAAGATGACCCGCCATATCGAGAGTATAACTTCGTGTTCAGAGAAACAAATTAGTATACATTTTAGTCGCGGGCACCTTAATTTCATGTTTGAATTAGAATGTGGCGAGGCCAACTCCTCCAGACTGTTACCGCCTTCTCTGAGAGTCGTACAGCTATGTCTACAGCTTCATCTAACCTGTGATACCCAGAGTCGTACCAGTAACTGCTGGAGTAAATCCGCTGAAGATTATTGGCACGTGTCACCTCAGTTCACGATTTGAAAATTAAAGAAGAGTACCAAACCGCTGTGGAACGATACCTATTCGTATAGAGGCATAATTTTTACCGAAGACCTTATCTTCCGAGAAGCCGAACCGACTGCATGGAGTATTTTGCTCAGTGGCGACGGAATTCAACTAGTAGACACTATACCAGGCGGACACCTCATTTTCATGTATAAATAGCAAAATCGATAGACTAACAGTTCGAGAACGTTACCACCTTCATTGCTAGTCTCACACACACGTCAGTTGCATATCCCATCCTGTGATTCCGAGAGTCATGGCACGTATTCCTGGAGTAAATACGCTGCTCAGTATTGCAAAAGACACCTTAATTCGCTGTATGAATATTAATCTACAGTGTCGAATCATTGCAGAACTGTATATATTGGTATGTACACATCCTCCTTATCGAAGGCCTTACCTTCCGATAAGCTAATCTGCTGAATCTAGGGTATAGCTTCGTGTTCAGAGAAACGCATTAGTAAACAGTTTAGCGATGGGCGTCATAATCTCATATGTGTCTTAGAGAATCGAGGGTCAAACTGCACTAGTACGTTCCACCTACTTTGAGGGTCGCACAGATACGCCAACAGCTTCATCTATCCTGCGATTCCTAGAGAAAGGACAGGCATTCCGCGACTTATCCCGCAGTGTGTCATTGGAGTTAGACACGCTATCTCATAATATAAATATTAACGAAGAGATTTAAACCATTGTAGAACGCTACCTATTGCTATACAGTCAAGCTTTATACCGAAGCCCTTACCTTGAGAGAACATATCCCGCTGTATCGATGTAATAACTTCGTGTTCAACGAAGGTAATTAGTATATACTTTAATGGCGGCACCCTTAACTTCATGTGTCAATTGGAAGATCGAGTGTCAAACCGTTCGAGATCGTTGCCACCTTCTTGGAGAGCCGAAAGGCTAAGTCAATAGCTTCTCCCAACGAGCGATTCCGGGAGGCGATTGAGGTATTCCGGCAGTAAACCCGCTGAACAGTATTGGCAATTGACACCATAATTCACGGTTTGAATATTAAAGCAGGCTGTCAAACCGTTGAAGAACATTCCATTTTCGTGTACGGTTCAATTTCATACAGAAAGCCTTACCCTCCGAAAAACTCGCCCCCTGTATTGAGAGTATAACACCGTGTCTAGAGGTACGAACTGATATACATTTATGTGACGAGAACCTTAGTTTCATGTACGAATTAGGAGATCGAGGGTCAATCCAATCGAGAACGTTACAACCTTCTGTGAGAGACGAACGACTGTCAATAGTTTCACGTATCCTGCGATTTCGGCAGTCAAACCATGTATTCCGGGAGTAAATCTGCTGTACAGTATTGGTAATTGGTACCTTAATTAGCTGTGTGAATATTAAAATAGAGCGCCACACAGTGTGAGAAAGTATCTAACTACTGAAAATTCAAACGTTTTACCGACAGCGGCACCGTCCGAGAAGCTAACACGCCGAGTCGAGAGTATAACGACCTGTGTAGGGAAACACAGTAGAAGTCATTTTAGTGACTTGCACCATAATTTCATGCATGAATTAGAAGGTCGAGTGTCCAATCGCTCGAAATCATTCACACTGTCTGTGAAAGACGAACGGCTATGACATTAGCTTCACTTATTCTGTGATACGGGGAAGGAATTCAGGTACTCCGGAAGCAAATCCGCTCGACAGTATAGACAGTAGACACCTCAATTCACAGTTTGAATATCGAAGCAAGCCGTCTTCTCGTATTCGAACATTACCTATATGTGTATGGTGATACCTGTTCAGGAATGCCATTCCCTTAGAAAAACTAACCCGTTGAATAGGCAGTACAAAACCGTGTTTAGAGGTACGAACAAGCATACATTTCAGTGAGGTACACCTTAATTTCATGCATGAAATAGAAGATCGAGGTTCATACCATTCCGGGACGTTACATCCCTCATTCAGAGTCGAACGGCTAAGTCGAAGGTTTCACATGTACTGTGATTCCGAGAGTCAAATAAGGTATTCCTGGACAAACTACGCTTAAAAGTTTTGGCAATAGTCACCCTGTTTCACGGTTTGAGTATTAAAGCTCAGCATCAAAACGTTGTAGAATGTTACCCATTGAAATGAATGTTACCCATCCCGCTGCATGGGGACAATGACATCGTTTCCAGAGAAACAAACTTGCATTCATTTTAATAACGTCCACCTTAATTTCATGTATGAATTAGAAGATCGAGGTTCAAACCGTTCGAGATCGTGACCGCCCTGTCTGAGAGTCCAAGGGCTAAGACAATAGCTTCCCCTATCCTTTGATTCCGACAGTCAAACAAGGTATTCCGGGTGTAAATCCGCTGAATGGTATTGGCAATTAACACCTTAATTCTCGGTATCAATATTGACGTAGATCGTCAAACGGTTTGAGTGTGATACCAATTGGTATAAGGTCAAATGTCTTACACAGGGCCTTACCTGCCGAGAATCACACCCGCTGCATCGAGCGTGAATCCTCGTGCTCAGAGGAAGAAATTATTCCTCATTTCAGTGACGGGCACCTTAGCTTAGTGTATGATTTAGAAGATCGATGGTCTAAACTTTGGGAACGATTCGGCCTTGCATAAGAGACGAACGGCTATGTCAATACCTACGCGCAAACCTGTCTTTCCGAGAGTCAAACAAGATGTCCCGGGATTAAATCCACTGAACTATATTGGCAATAGACACCTGAAATCACGATATGAATACTGAGCTTCAGAGTCCAACCGTCGTAGAACATTACCAATTTGTGTAAAATAATTTCTTTTTTTTACACAACAGCTTACCTTCCACGGACCTAACCTGTTTTAGCTAGGGCCTTGCTTCGTGCTCACGGAAGTAAATATTAGACGTCTTAGGAGACGAATACCATATATTCATTTGCAAATAGAATAATCGAGAGTCAAACCGTTCTAGAATGAACCCATCATCTTCAAGAGTCGGACGGATAAGGCAATAACTTCACCCATCCTATTATTCCGATAGAAAAACACGGTATTGCGAGAGTCAATCCGCAGTACAGTGTTAGCAACAGACACCTTAATTTACGGTGTGAATATTTCAGTAGATCGACAGAACGCTTGAGAGGGTTACCAATTGGTATAAGGTCTGACGTTCAACCGAAGGCCTTACCTTCCCCGAACCTCAGCGGCATCGCCGAGAGAGTAAATTCGTGTCCACAGAAAAAACTTAGTATTCGTTTCAGTGACCGGCATACTAACTTCATGTACAAATTAGATGATCGAGGGCCAAACCGCTCAAGATCGTTGCCAGTGGTATTCAAAAAAGGAATGACTCTATACGAATTGGTAATGTTCACCGACGGTTTGACTCTAAACATTTATATTAATACCGTGAAGTAAGGAGTCAATTGCCAATACACTTCAACGGATTTACTCCGGTATAACCTGATTTGACTCACGAGTCGCAGGATATGTGGAGCTAACGACCTAGCCGTTCGACACTCTAAGAGGGTGGTAAAGCTCTCGAACGGTTTGATCATCGATATTCTAATTCATCCAAGGAGTTAATGTGCCCGACACAGAAATGACGACTGATTTCTTCCACTGAACACGGAGTCATACTCTCGATACGGCGGGATAGCTTCGCCGAATGTAAAGCCATCAGTGATGTGCTTGACTTTATATCAATTGCCAATGCTCTGAAACGACTTGGCGGTCTGAATTAATATTCAAACCGTGAATTATGGTATCTATTGAGAATACAGCGCAGCGGATTTACACCACGAATACCTTGTTTGACTCTCGGAATCACAGGACAGGTGAAGCTGATAACTAAGGCGTTCGAATCTCAAAGAGGGTAGTAACGTTCTCAAACCGTTTGACCTTCGCTGTTCTAATTAATACATGAAATTAAGGCGCGCGTCACTAAAATGTTTACTAATTTGTTCCTGAGAAGACGATGATATATCCTCGATACAGCTGGATATCTTCTCGGTAGGTATGGCCGTCGGCAAACAGTTTGACCTTATACCAATAAGTATCGTCCAACAACTTTTTACTCTGTACTATAGTATATATACCGTGAAATAGGGTGCCAAATGCTAATACTGTACAGCAGATTTGCTCCTGGAGTACCTGGCCTGCCTCTTGAAATACAAGCATAGGTGAAGCTGTTGATTTATCCGTTCGACTCTCAAAGAGGGAGACAATGTTCTCGAATGGTATGTTCCCCGATCTTCTTATCCATAATGAAATTACGGTCCCCGTCACTAAGATGTTTATCAATTAATTCCGCTGAATACGACGCTATACTCTCGATACGGCTGGTTAGCTTCTCGGATGGTACTGCCGTCGATGAAAAGTTAGACACTATACCAACAGGTAAAGTTGTACAACTATGTGACTCTCTACTTTAAGATCTCTACCAGGATGTTGGGATTTTGATGTCGATACTGTACAGCTGGCTTACTCCCAGACTGCCTTGATTATCTCTTGAAGTCACAGGAAAAGTGAAGCTATTGCCGTAGCCATGCGACACTCAAAAGCGATGGTAACGTTCTCGGACGATTTGACCCGCCATCTTCCTAATGATACATGCAATTGAAGTGTCCATCTGCTGAGGAGTCTACCAATTTTATTCCTTGAACACTAAACAAGACACTCGCTGCAGCGGGTAAGGTTCAGGGCAAGGTATGGGTACGAAGTTTGACCATGTACCAGTTTGTACCGTTCTACGGTGGTTCCAATCTCTATATTGCTCTTCAAACCGTGAAGTAGGGTGTCTGTTCCCATCACCGTTAAGCGGATTTACTCTTGGAATACCTGGTTTGACGTTCGTAATCGCTGGATATGTGCAGCTGCTTATTCAGCCGTTTGACACTCAAGGATGATGGTAAAGTTCGTGAGCTGTTTGACCCTCGGTCAACTAATTCATACATGAAGTTATGGTGTAAGATGTATACCAATTTGTGTCATTGAACAGTAAGTTATACTCTCCAAACTGCGGTATAGCTTCTGGGAAGGTAAGGCCTTTGGTAAAAAGTTTGATGCTATACAACAGGTAACATTCGACATGGATTTGGCACTGCACTTTCATACTTATACTTGGAAGTAGGGCGTATATCGCCAACACTGTACAGCGCATTTTGATCCGGAATACCTGGTTTGTCTCTCGGAATCACAGTATGGGTGAAGCTACTGACTCTGCCCATCGTCTCTCACTGAAGGTGTCATCGATCTCGGACACCATGAATCACGATATTCTAATTCATAAATGAAATTAAGGTGCCCGACAGTAAGAAGTATAATAATTTGCTTCCCTTGAACACTAGGATGTACCCTCAATACAGCGCGTTTGCTTCTCGTAAACTAAGGCCTTCTTTAAGGAGTTCTTCCACGGTTTGACGCTATACTTTCATATTCAGACCCTGAATTACGGTGTCGATTGCCAATACTCTTCAGCGGATTTAACCCCGGAAGTCCTAGTTTGTCGCTAGGAATCTCTGGATAGGTGAAGCTATTCACTTAGCCGTTCGTCTCTCACAGAAGGTGGCAATGTTCTCAATCTGTTTGACCCTCAATCTTGTAATTCATGCGTTATATTACGGTGCCGTCACTCGAAATGGATACAAATTTCTTTCCCTGAGCACGAAGTCATACCCGAAACGATGCGGGTGATGTTCGCGGGTGGCAATGCCTTCGGTAGAATGATTGACTTTATACCAATTGGTAACCATCTCAAAGTGCTACAAGGTTTACTTTAATGTTCACTCCGTGGATCAATGTGTCGATTGACAATAGTATACAGCTGCTTTACACCCGGAATACCTGGATAGAATGTCGGAATCCCAGCATTGGTGAAGCTATTGACTCAGCCGTTCGTCTCTCACAGAGAGAGGCAGCGCTGCCGAGCGGCTTGTCCCTTGATATTCTAATTCATATATGAAATTAAACTGCCCGTGCCTAAGATGTGTACTGATTTGCTTCTCTCAACATGAAGTTATAATTTCGTTACAGCGGGTCGGGCTACTAGGAAGTTAATGCCTCCAGTAGAAAGATTGACTCTATAACAATAGGCAACGCTCTGCAACAGATTGACGCTCTGCTTTAATATTCATACAGTAAAATGAGGTGCCTATAGCCAATTCTGTACAGCCCACTTACATCCGGAAAACCTTATTTGACTATCGGAATCAGAGGATAGGAGGAGCTATTGAATTTGCTGTTCCATCCCCATAGAAGGTGGGACGGTCTCGAACGGATAGACACTCGATCCTCTAATTCGTATGTAAAGATAAGGTGTGCTTCTGCTATAATGTAGAATATAATGAAGATATACTCTTGATACAGCGTTTTTCGTCTCGGAAAGTCAGGCCCTCGGTAAAATGTTTAAGATTATACCAATAAGTAACATTCATCAATGGTTTGACTATGTAAGATAATATTTACATGATGAACTTGGGTGCCAATTGCCATCACTGGTCTGCGGATTTAATCCAAGAATATCTGGTATCGGTCTCGGAATCAGAGGATAGGCGAAGATATTGACTTAGCCCTTCTACTCTCACGGAAGGTGGTCATGTACGCGAATGGTTTGACCCTCGATCTTCTAAATCTTGAATGAGCGTATGGTGCGCGTCACTAAAATGTTTATTAATTTTTTCCTGTGAATACGATGTTATATCCTCGATACACAGGGTTTCGCTTTAGGAGTGTAAGATCTTCAGTAAGACGTTAGACTTTTCACAGAACTGTTAATGCTCTCAAACTGACTGACGCTCTACTTCAATATTTGAACCATGAATTATGGTGCCTAATGCCAATACTGTTCAGCCGATTAACTCCCGGAATGCCTCGTTTGACTTGTGGAATCACAGGACAGGTGAAGTTATTGCCCTGGACGTTCGACTCTCAAGGATGGTGGTAACGTACGCGAAATGTTTCACCCTCTATCTTCTAATTGATACATGAAGTTATGGAGCTCATCACTGAAAATGAGTACTAATTTCTTTCTCTGAAACCGACCTTACATTCTCGATGAGGGCGCTGACGTTCTTGGAAAGTAAGGCCTTCGGTAAAACGTTAAACTTTTATAAACATCCGCAAACGGATTGACGCTCTACTAGAATACTCAAACCGTGCACTATGGTGTCCATTGCCAAATCTCTTCACCGGAGTTTCTCCCAGAACACCTGGTTTGACGCTCTGAATCACGGGATGGGTGAAGCAATAGACATAGCCAATCTCAGGGAGGGAGGTAACGTCCGCCAAAGGTTTGAGAATCGGTATTCTAATTCGTAACTGCATTTAAGGAGCTGTCACTAAATTATGTACTAATGTGTTTCCCTAAACACGAAGCTATACTGTCGATCCGGCGGGATAGGCATTCTGAGAGTATGGACTTCAGTAAAACGTTTGACTTTATACTTATTGCTAACGCTCTCAATCGGCTTGGGGCTCTACTTTAATGTTGAAACCGTTGAATAAGTTGTCTTTTGCCAATGCTGCTCAGCAGATGACCTCCCAGAATACCTTGCATGACTCTCGAAACCACAGGAGAGGTGAAGCTATTCGACTTAGCTGTGCCACCCAAAAATGAGGTGGTAACGTTTTCGAATGGTTGGACTCTCGGTCTTGATATTCATACATGAAAATATGGTGTCCGTCTCCCAGAATGTCTTATAATTTGCTTCTGTGAGCACAAGGCGAGACACATTGTACAGCAGATTAGGTTCAAGGAAGGAAACGTATTCGGTAACAAGAATGACTTTATAACAATTGGTATTGTTCTCCGATGATTTGTCTCCGTACTATAATACTTATGCCGTGAATTATGGTATCAACTTCCAATATCATTCAGGGGAATTGCACTAGGAATACCTCGTTTGGCGCAAGGAATCGCCGGATAGGTGAAGCTATTGACTTAGCCCTTCGATTCTCAAAGATGGTTGTACCATTCCGGATCAATTTTACCCTCTATCTTCTAATTCATGCATGAAGTTATGGTGCCCGTCACTGAATTGGAGACCAATTTCTTTATCTGAACACGAAGGTATACCCACGGAACTATGAGTATGCTTCTCCGAAGATAAAGCCATCTGTATAGTGTTTGCCTTTATGCAAATTCGCATTGCTTCAAAACGGTATGACGCTCTACAGTGGCCATTCAAACAGCCAATTAAGGTGTCTATTAAGAAAACACTTCAGAGGACCTTCTACCGGAATACCTCAGATGACCCTCCGAATAACAGATTAGGTGAAGCTATTGACATAGCAGACCGATACTTAAAGATGGTGAAATCGTTCTCGAAAGGTGTGACACTCAATCTTCTATTTCAAACGTGAAATTAAGCAGCCCGTCACTCAAATGTATACTAATTTGTTTCTCGTATCATAAAGTTTTGCTCTCGATACTGCGGGATAAGCTCTCGGAACGTAACGTACTCTGTAGAAAGAATGACCTTGGAACAATTGGTAATATTCACCGCCGATTTGACACGCCACTTTAATGTTCATGCCGTGAATTTTGGAGTCTATTGCCAATGCTGTTCAACGGATTTACTCTCGGGTACCTTATTTGTCACTCGCAATCACAGGATAGGTGAAGCTATTCACTTAGCCGTTCGCCTCTCACAGATGGTGGTAACGATCTCGATCGGCTTGATCCCCGATATGGGGATGAAATTAATGTGCGCGACACTAGAATGTATCCTAATTTGTTCCTCTGACCGCGAAGTTATACTTTCGATGGAACGGGTGTGTTTCTCGGAGAGTTAGGCCATCGGTAAAATGCTTGACTCTATACCAATTGGTATCGTTCTAGAACGAGTGGACTCTGTATATTAGTATTCGGACCGTAAATAGAGGTGTCTATTTCCAATACAGTTCAGCGGATTTACTCTAGGTATACGTGCTTTGACAGTCGGAATCACAGGATATGTGAAGCTGACGAACTTAGCCGTTCCACACCCAAAGGTGGTGGCAACGTTCTCGAACGGTTAGACACTGGACCTTCTAATTCATGTATGTATCTAAGGTGCCGTCACTGAATTGAATACTAACGTGTTTCCCTAAACACGTAGCTATACTCTCGATACGGCGGGTAATATCCATGGATGGTAAGGTATTCGGTGAAAGGATTAACTTTATACGAATTGGTAATGTTCCCCAACGGTTTCACTCACTACTTAAATATTCATGCCGTGATTTAAGGTGTCAATTGTCATTACTACTGAGCGGATTTAGTCCAGGAATACCTGGCATGACTCACGGAAATACAGGATATGTGAAGCTAATGACTTAGACATTCGACTCCCACAGAAGGTGGCAACGTCCTCGAGCGGTTCGACACTCGGCCTTCTAATCCATACACGAAGTTAAGGTGCTCGTCGCTGAAATGGATATTAGTTTCATTCTATCAGCACGAACTTATAATCTCGATGACGGCGCTGAGGTTCGCGTAAAGTATGGCCTTTGGTAAAGCGAATGACATCGTACCTATTGTCAGTGCGCACAAACGGACTGACGCCTTACTTTTACATACAAACCATGTGCTAAGGATTCTATTGGCAGTACTGTTCAGCGGATTAACTCCAGAAATACCTGGATTGACTATCAGAATCACTGGGTAGGTGATGCTATTGATTTAGTCGGTCGTCTCTCACAAAAGGTGGCATCGATCTCGAACGGTTTGACATTCGACCTTTTAATTCATGCATGAATTTAAGGAGTCGCCACTGAAATCAATACCAATTTCTTACCCTGAACACGTGGCTATACTCTCGATACAGCGGGTTATGTTCTTGGAGGGTATTGTCTTCGGTAAAGCGTTTAACTTTATACCAATTGGTACCGCTCTGAAACAGTTTGTCGCCATACAATAATAATCATACCGTGAATTAAGGTGTCCACTGCCTATAGTGTACAGCGGATTGACTCCAGGAATACATGGATTGACAGTCGCAATAACGGAATAGATGAAACTATTGTCTCAGCTGTTCGAATCTCAATGAAGGTAGGATCGATCTCGAAGTGCGTGACTCTCAATTATTCTGTTCGTACATGAAAATGAGATGTACTTCTGCTATAATTTCTACTAATTTGTTTCCGTGAGCACAATGCATGACACTTGCTGCAGCGGGTATGGTTCTTGGAAGGCAAGGTATCAGGTAAAATCTTGCCTTTACACCATCGGTATTGTTCTCCGACGGATTGACCTTCTACTTTAGTATTCATATCGGGAATTAAGGTGCCGATTGCCAGTACTGTCCAGCGGCTTTACTCCCGGACTACCTGGTTAACCTCTTGGAATCACAGTGTAGGTAAAGCCATTGACTTAGCTGTTCGACTCCCAATGAAGGTGGGATGGTTCTCGCTCAGTTTGACCCCGAATATGCTACTGTTTCCTGAAAATAAGGTGTCCGTCTGCTAAAATGTCTAATGGTACGTTCCTATGGTCCCGACGCAAGATAATCGCTACGACGGCATGAGTTTTCGGAAAGTATGGTATAGGTTAAATAGAATGACTTTGTACCAATTGCTACTGTTCCCCGACGGTTCGACTCTCAACCTTAATATTCATTCCGCGAATTATGGTGTCTATTGGCGATACTGTTCAGCACATTGACTCCAAGAATACGTGGCCTGACTCAAGCAATCACAGGATCGGTGAAGCTATTGACAATGATGTGCGACTCACAATGAAGGTGGGAGCGTTCTCTAACGGTTTGACACGCGATCTTCTAAGTCATAAATGAAATTATGGTGTCATTTGCAAAGATGCATACACAATTGCTTCCCTGAATACAAAGTTATGCTCACAATACAGCGGGATAGCTTCTCGGAATTTTAGGCATTCAGTACAAAGTTTGACTCCATACCACTAGGTAACATTCTACAACGGTATGACTATGTACTTCAGTATTTATACTGGGAATTAAGGTGTCTATTGTCAATACTTTGCTGCGGACAGACTCTCCGAATTCCTGGTCTGACTCTCCGAATAGCAGGGTATATAAAGCTAATGACTTAGCAGTACGACACTTATATGTAAATTCATTGCATTCATGCATTCATATGTAAAACTGAGGTGTCCGTCTTCTGAAATGTCCACCCATTTGTTTCTGTGAACACTAAGGTAGACACTCGCTACAGTGGGTTAGGTTCTCGGATGGTAGGGTAATGTGTAAAAACTATTACTTCATTTTAATAGATATTATTCTCCGTCAGTTTGACTCAGTGCCTTAATATTTATACCGTGGTTTATGGTGTGTATGGACAATACTCTGCAGCGGACTATCTTCCCGAATACCTGGTTTGACTCTCCGAATGACATGATAGGTGAAGCAACAGTCTTAGCAGTTCGAATCTCAACGAATGTGGTCACGTTCCCGAAAAGTTTGACGCTCGACCTTCTGATTCATACATGAAATTATGGTGCCCGTCTCTAAAATGTGTACAAATCTGTTTCTATGGACACGAAGATATACCCTCGATTCAGCTTCTTTGGGTCTCGCAAGGTCAGGCCTTAAGTATAATGTTTGAAGCTATACCAATAAATAATTTTCTACAACGGTTTGACTATGTACGTTAATATTTATATCATGAACTAGGGTGTCATTTTCCAATACTCTTCTGTGCGTGTAATCCCGGTATACCTGGTTTTGCTCTTCGCATCACAGGATAGTTGAAGGTATTGGCTTATCTGTGCGATTCTGATGAATGGTGGAATCGATCTCCATCAGATGGACTCTCGATTTTGCTACTCATACATGAAAGTAATGTGTCCCCCTACCAAAGTGTCTGCTGATTTGTTTTTGGCGAACAGTAAGCAAGCCAGTCCCTACAGCAGGGTTTGTTCCCAGATGGCAAGTTATTCGGTATTATGAATGACATTACACCAATTGATAATGTTCTCAAAAGTTCGAATCTGTACCTCAATATTCAGAACGTGAATTGAGGAATCAATTTCAAATACTCATCAGCGGATTTACTCCCAGATTAGCTAGTTTGTCTTTCGGAATCACAGAGTAGTTAAAGCTATTGACGTAGCCGTTTGACACTCACAAAAGGTGGTATCGTTCTCGAATGGGTTGACCCTCGATCTCCTTATTCATAACGAAATTAGGGTACCCGTCCCTGAAATGTATACAAATGTGTTTCCCTAAACACGTAGCTATACTCTCGATACGGCGGGTTAGCATCTCGGACGGTAAGGCATTCGGCAAAACGTTTGGCCTTATAGCAATTATATCGTTCTCACAGGGTGCAACACTTCATTTTATTATTCACCCCGCGTATTATGGTATCTATAATCAATACTTTTCAGCGGATTTACTCCCGGAATGCTGGTTCGATTCTCGGAATCGCAGGATGGGTGAAGCTATTGGAATACCCCTTCGACTCTCGAAGAAGGTAGCATCGAACTCGTACACTTGGGATCTCGATATTCTAATTCAAACATGAATTTAAGGTACCGTCACTAATTGTATACCAGTTCGTGCCTCGGAAGGCGGTGTTATACTATCGATAGGGCGAGTCTGATTTTCGTAGTGTATGAAATTCTGTATGGCATGTAACCCTACACGAATATTTAGTGTTCTACAACGGCTTGACGGCATCCTTTAATATTCAAACCGTGAATGAAGGTTCTTATTACCAATACTGTTCAGCGCATTTACTCCCGGAATTCCGGATTTGGATCTAGGAATTACAGATAGGCTAGAGCTATTGATTTAGCCGTTCGAAGCTCAAAGATAGTGGTAACATTTTCAAGCGGTACGACTCTTTATCTTCTTATTCATTCATGAAATTAAGGTGCGCGGCACTAAAATGTCTGCTAACTCGTCCCACTGAACACCATGTTGTACTATGGATAGAGCAGGTTAGTTCGTCGGTGGTTAATGTCTACAGTAAAGCGTTTGAATTTATAGCAATTGATAACGCTCTCGAATGGGGACGCGCTACTTTAATATTAAATCTGTGAATTATGGTGTCTAATGCCAAAATTGTTCTGCGGACATACTGCCGTAACGTCTGGTTTGACTTTCGGAATAACACCATAGGTGAAGCTATTGACTTAGCCGTTCGACTCTCAAATGAGGTGGTAAGTTTCTCGAACGGTTTGTCACCCTTTATTCGGACCCATTCGTGGAATTAAGTCGTCCATCACTGAAATATGTAGTAATATATTCCACTAAACACGATGTTATGCTATCGATACATCGGGTTAGATTCGCGGCAGGTATGGCTTTCGGTAAAAGGTTTGATTCGGTACAAATTGATAACGTTCTCAAGTGGTAAGTCGCTCTACTTTACTATTCAAACCGTGAATTAAGCTGTCTCTTGGCAATACTGTTCAGCGGATTCACTCGAATAGTACCTGCAGTGAATCTCCGAAACACTGGAAACACGAAGTTAGTGAATTTGCAGTACGAATCTCAAGGGGGCGTGGGTAACATTCTCGAACTGTTTGCCCACGATCTCCTAGTACATACATGAATAGAAGGTTGCTGTCCGAAAAATGTATACTAATGTGTTTCTCTGAACACGAAGTTATACTCTCGATGCGGCATGTTTGGATCTCCGTAGACAACGCCTTCTGTAAAAAGTTTGAATATACACCAATGAGAAACGTTCAATAACAATTTGAGGGTCTGCAGTAGTATACATACCGTGCATTAAGGTATCTATTACTAATACTGTTCAGGAGAGTTATACCAGGCATACCTGCTATGACTCTCGGAAGCGCAGGATATGTGAAGTTATTTTCATAGCTGTACGACGCACAGAGATGGTGGTAACATTTTCGAACGCATTGACTCCCGATTTTGATATTTATACACAAAAATGTGGTGTCCGTCCACTAAAATGTATACTTATTTGTTTCCGTGAGAACCAAGGGAGACACTGGCTACAGCGTATAAGGTTCTCGGATGGTAAAGTATTCGGTGAAAATAATGACTTAATACGAATTGGTAATGTTCGTCGGCGGTTTGACACCCTATTTTAATACTCATGCAGTAGATTATGGTATCTATTGCCAATTGTGTTCAGCGGATTTAATCCTCGAATACCTGGCTTACCTCCCCCCATCACAAGATAGGTGAAGCTATTGACTTTTCCGTTCGTCTCTAAAATAAGGTGGTAACATTCTCGAAAGGTTTGACGTTCGGCCTTCTAATGCACACATGAAGTTAAGGTGTCCGTCACTGAAATGGGGAATCACTTCTATATCTGGACACGAACTGCAATACACTGTTATGATATTTTCGATTTTTATCAATATTTTCAATTTTTGGTATAAAAAATTGTATTCGTTAGCAGAAGTATCTGCGGAATTATTTGTGTGTACTCTTATAACAATGTTATGCTAAATTCATTGTTATTTTGAATCATTGATGGCATACGTTCCTACGCTGCCAGAGAGACACGATTGGCGATGTCGTGCTATTTCGTGCGATTGATCGGTGGGGAGTACTGTATGATCTTTGTTAATTTCATCATACTTAACATTGTACCGTGTGCATCCTCACGCAGCTTTATTTTTATTTTAACATGCTGTTCTTTACAGTTATGATATATTCGATGCTTTTTTAGAATTTCGTAATCTTTGTTTAAAAAATTGTATTCCTTAAGAAAAGTGTCATTGGAATTAGTTGTGTGCACGTTAATGACCATATCTTGTATAATTTGTTGTTACATTGTGTGAATATTTCTATATGTACCTACGCTGTCGGAGCGACAGAACTGGATTCGTCTTGTTGTTGCGTTCGCTAGGTCGGAGCGACAACTTCTGTATGGCATACGTTAATTTCTTTAACCGTGATAGAGTATCGTATGCATTCCTTCGCATTCTTCCATTTATTTATATATACTGTAATTTACTGATTAAATAATTACGAATTTTTTCAAAATTCCCAATTTCTAATACCAATCATTGTGCGTTTTATGAAAAGTGTCTTCGGAATTAGTTGAGTGTACCTTTATGACATCAGTATCCTATATTTTTTGTTATTTTAAACGATTGTGCGTGTACGCACCTACGCTTCGGAAGCGACACGGGTGGAGTTCTCTTGCAGTTGCGTTCGGAATATCGGAGCGATAGTGCTGTAGGGTGTTTGATAACTTCTTTGACCTTGATATTGTGCCGTGTGCATTCTTTTCTATAATCTGATCGTGTCTACATACTGTAATTTACTGTTACGATATCCCCAATTCTTTTCAAAATTTTCAATTTTTGGTTTAAAGAATTGTATTTATCAGTATAAGGTCTTTCGAATTAGTTGAGTGTACGTTTATGCCAATATTATGCCGAGAATTATTTCTATTTTACATAATTGTCTTTGTACGTACATACGCTTCCGGGGCGGCACGCCTGCTATGGCCGTGGTGTTGCGTTCGGCATATAGGACCAACACTACGGTATTATCTTCTTTAATTTCACTAACCTTGATATTGTGCCGAATGCATTCTTTCGATATTCACTATTTATTTCGACATTCTGTGATCTACTGTTATGATATTTCCGATTTTATTCAAACCCTACAATTTTTTATCTCAGAAATTGTATTTTTTAGGAGCAGTGAAAACATCATAGCAGTAACGTACAGTATGAACAAATAAATGAAAAACTGGGAAAAAATTCTTACCGTACAATATGAAGGTTAGAAGCATTATCGAATACCATTCAGAAGACCAAACATCGTATGTACAAACACAGGCAATCATACAAAATTGCAATTAGTTGAACAAAATAATGTCATACGGGTACACTGATCTAATTCCAAAGTAACTTTTCCTATGATGTACATTTTTCTAAGATAAAGATTGAAAATTTTGATGAAAAATCGAAAATATCATAACAGTAAATTACAGAATGCATAAATAAATGGCAAACTGAGAAAAAGTTCATACGGTTCAAAATCAAGGTTATCGAAATTAATAAAGACCTAACGCCACTGTCGCTCCGATCAAGCGAAGGCAACTACAAAACCAACCCAGCCATGTCGCACCGGACTCGTAGGTAAGCGTATAGACAATCATATAATGTAACAACAAGCTTAACAGAAAATTGACATATATGTACACTCAAATATTTCCAAAGACACGTTCACTAAGAGTTACATCTCTAAACAAAAATTTATAATTATGACAAATCGAACGTAGCATAACACTGAATTGCAGCATATGAAATTTAATACATGACTATGGAAGAATTAATATTGTGCAATATTATGGTTAAAATTATATACCAAGAATATACAGCAGTAACCCACCGAACTCATGATCGCTACTACAATACCACAGCAGTCGTGCCGCTCCCGAAAAACAGATACGTATAGAGGCAATCCTATAAAATACCCAAGAACTTCACAAAATATTGTCATAAACGTACACACAACTAAATCCAAAGGCACTTTTACTAAGGTATACAATTTTTTAACATAAAGGTTTATAATTTCGAAGAAAATCGAAAATTTCATAACAGCAAACTACAGAACGTATAAATAAATGGAAGACGTGAGAAAAAATGGATATGGTTCAAAACCATTGTTACACGAAAAAACGAAGGCCATCCAGTATGCCGCTCCGATGTGCCGTACGCAACAACAAAGCCATTACAGCTGTGTTCTTCTGGAAGCGTAGGTGCGCATTCAGGCATCTGTATAAAATAACAGTAAGTATAGCAAAATATTATCATAATCGTACACTTAACTATTTCCAAAGATACGATTAATGAGAAATACAATTTTTTCATCCAACAATAGACAATTTCGAATAAAATTGTAATCACAATAACAGTATATTGCAGTATTTGTATATAAATATAAGAATGAGAAAGAATTGCTTGCGGTTCAATATCAAGTCTCATGAAATTAACGGTGACCATACAGTAGTGTTGCTCGATCTGCCGTACCATCATTCACTGTTCGTCGTAGAACTTTACCCATTCGTATACAGTCTAACTTTTTGCCGTAGGCCACTCCTTCCGAGAAGCTAACCCGCTATATTGACGGTTCAACTTCGTGATCCGAAAAGCAAATTAGTAGGCATTTTAGAGACGGGCACCGTCATTTCGTGTATGGATTAGAAGATCGGGGGGCAGACTGATCATGAACATTACCGCCCCCTTTGAGATTCGAACGGCCAAGTGAATAACTTCACCTATCCCGTGATTCCGAGAGTCAACCCAGGAAAACCGAGAAGTAAGTCCTCGAAACAGTATTCCGAGTAGACACCTTAATTCGCAGTTTGAATATTAAAATAGAGCGTCAAACCAGTTTGAGAGCGTTACCAGTTGATACAATGTCAGACGTTTTAGCACCGACCTTTCCCTCGGAAAACCTACCCCTCTGTATCGAGGGTATAGCAGCGAGATCAAAGGAACGAATTAGCATTCATTTTCGGGACGGATACGTTAATTTCATGAATAAAACAGAAGATCGAATGTGCGAAAGTAACCATCATCGTTGAAGGTCGAACGGCTAACACTTATCGTATAATTTCGAGAGTCAAACCCGGCATTCCGGCAGTAAATACGCTGTACTGTACTGGCAATAAACACCTTAGTTCACGGTACCAAAAATAACATTCAGATTCACGCCATTGCAGATCGTTAAGTATTGGCATGTAGTCCAACTATTTACCGAATGCCTTACCTTCCGCGAACCTATCCCGCTCCTTCGAGAGTATATCTTCGTGATCGGAGAACCAAATTAGTACACACTTTCGTGTCAGGCACCTGAGTATCGGGTATGAGATAGAAGATCGAGGGACATGCCGTTTGAGAACGTTGCCACCTTCTCTGTCGGCCGATGGGCAAAGTCACTAGCTTCTCCTATCCTGCCATTACGAGAGTCAAGCCTGTTGTTGCAGCAGTAAATCCGCTGCATAGTATCGGGAATAGAAACGATAACTCGCGACATGAGTATTAAAGTAGAGCGTCAAACTGTTTGAAAACGTTACGCATTGGTACAAAGTCATATTCCTTACCGGAATCCCTACCTTCGGAGGACATGACCAGCTATACCGTGGGAATAACTTCGTGTTCAGACCAACAAATTAGTAGATATTTTAGCAGACGGACGGCTTAAGTAGGAGGTCGATTGTCAATCCGTTCGAGATCAATACCACCTTCATTGAGGATTGAACGGCTAAGTCAATAACTTCACCTATCCTGTGATTCCGTATGTCAGACTAGGTATTTCGAGAGATATTCCGCTGAACAGTATTGGGAATGGACACCACAGTTTATGGGTTGGATATTAAAATAGAGCGTCGCACCCATTGAGATTGTTACCAATTGTTATAAAGTCAGACGTTTTACTGAAGGCGCTACATGCCGCGAATACCACCCGCCTCATAGGGAATATAACTTCGTGTTCAGAGAATGAAGATAGTATCTATTTCAGTGGCGGGAACTTTGACTCCAAGTATGAATTAGAAGATCGAGCGTCAATCCGTTCGATAACGTTACCACCGTCATTGAGAAGCGAACGTCTAAGTCACAGGCTTCACCTATACTGTGATTCAGAGAGTCAAACCAGGCATTCCAGGACGAAGTACGGAGGACAGTATTGGCGGTAGACACATTAATTCACGTTCTGAAAATTGAGGTTCAAGTGCAAGCCGTCGGAAAACATTATCAATTGTTATAATGTCATACTTTGTACCGAATACCATGCCCTCAGGGAAGCAAACACGTTGTAGGGAGTGTCGTGTTTACTGTTCGCGCAAAAACATATTTCTAGATATTTTGGTAGGGGGACCGCTTATTTTCAAGCTTGAGTAGCAAAATCGAGAGGCCATCCGCTGGAGAACGTCACCACCGTTCATGAGAGTCGCACAGCTAAGCCAACAGCTTCACATATACTGTTATTCCGAGAGGCAAACCAGGTACCTCAGGAGTAAATCCGCTGAGCACTATTGGCAATATGCGTCTCAATTCAAAGTTTGAATGTTAGGGCTGGCCATCAAGCCTTTGCAGACAATTACCTATACGTGTAGGGTTAAACTACCATCTGTATCGAAAGAATAACACCGTGTTCAGTAGTACGAAGTGGTATACATTTTAGCGCACCATAATTGCAGGACTGAATTAAAAGATCGAGTGTCTAACCGCTCCAGAACAATACGACCATCTGTGAGAGACGGACGGCTAATACCTCTTCACCCATACTGCGATTCTGAAAGTCAAACCAGGTATTCGGCGAGCAAATGCGCTGTACAGTATAGCCAACAGACACATTAACTGACGGTTTGAATATTAAAATAGAGCGTTAAACCATTTGAGAGCGCTTCCGATTGGAATAATGTCAAACGTTTTACACACGGCCATATCTTCCACGAAACTCACCCGCTTCATCGAGAGTATAACTACGTATTCAGAGAGCGAAATTAGTATTGATTTCAGTGACGGGCACCGCAACATCATGAATGAATTGGATGATCGAGGGTCAAGCAATTCGGGAACGATACCACCTTCCTTGAGATTCGAACGGCTAAGCCAATAAGTACGTACCGTCACGGCCCATATTTGGCATCATACATCCTACTTCACGGTATTATAAATATTAAACACCACAGTCAAACCATTGTAGATGGTTAGGAATTTGAAATGGTTAGGAATTTGATCGAGAGTGAAACCTTTCGACAACGTTACCACCTTCTGTGGGAGACGAACGGCAGCGTCAATAGCATCGCCTATACCGTGATTCGGAGACGCAAGACGGGAAAACCGAGAGATAGTCCGCTGACGAAAATTGTCAATTGACGCCATAATTCACGGTTTGATGATCAAAGTAGGGCGTGAAAGTGTTTTGAGGCGTTTCGAATTAGTATAAAGTCTAACACGTTACGGTAGCCTTATATTCGGAGAAGCTACCCGACCGCTTCGAGAGTATAACTTCGTGCTCTGAGAAAGAAGTCAGTCTCCATTTCTGTGATGGGCACCGTAATTTTATGTATGAATTAGAAGACAGAGTGTCAAACCGATCGAGAACGTTGCCACGTTCTGTGTGGGAGGAACGGTTGTCAATAGCTTCACCTATCCAGTGGTTCAGAGATTCAAACGAGGAATTCCGGGAGTAAGTCCGTAGAACGGTATTAGCAATAGTATTGGCAATGTACACACTCAAACTGTTGTAGAACGTTACATATTCGTAAACAGTCTAACTGTATACCGCGGGCCTCACTTTCCGCTAACCTTCCCCGCTGTATCGAGAGTATATTCACTTGTGCCGGGAAATAAATTTGTATGCATCCTAGTGTCGCGAACCGTAACTTCATGAGTGACTCAGAATATCGAGTGACGGACCGCTCGGGAACGTTGCCACCTTCTGTGAGAGACGAACAGCTAAGTCAATAACTTCTCTAATCATGCGGATTCGAGAGTCAAACAGGTACCCGGGGAGTGAATCCGCTGAGCAGTATTGGCAGTTGGCACCGTAATTCACGATTTGAATATCAAAGTAGAGATTCAAACCGTTTGGGATCGATACCAATTGGAGGAAAGTCATTCGGATTCCCGAAGGCTTTACCACCCGAGAAGCATAGCCGGCTCCACGGTATGTCATCCTTAGTGTTCTGGAGAAGAAATAAATAGACATTTCAGAAGTCGGGCACCTTATTTTCATGTATGAGTAACAAAATCGAGAGTCAATCTTTTCGAGTACGTTACCAGCGTTTTTGAGATTCGAACGGCTGTGCCAGGAGCTTCACCTCTCCTGTAATTCTGTGAGTCAGACTTGTCTGGTATTCCAGGAGCAAATCCGCAAGAGCAGTATTGGCAAAAGACACCTTAATTCACGGTATGAATATTAATTTATACCGTCAAATCGTTGGAGCGCATTACGTAATGGTGTAAATTCAGACATTTTACCGTATACCATACCTATCAAGAACCTCACACGCAGTAGCGAGTGTCACTTTTAGTGCTCTCGGAAACAAATTAGTGGACATTGTAGTAGAAGCACACCTTATTTTCATGTATGAACAGAATAATCGAGAGTCAAAGACTTCGAGACTGATCGCACCTTCTTTGAGAGTCCTACAGTTAAGTCAATAGCTTCACCTATCTTCCTATTCCGATAGTCATGGTTATGACCCATTAGTATAATGCCAATAGCTTTACCGAAGACTGTTCCCTCCGAGAACATACCCCGCTGTATCAAGAATATAACTCCGTGAGCAGAGATACAAAATTGATATTCATTGTAGTGACGGGCACCTTATGTTTATACATGAATTCCAAAATCACGAGTAAGATATTTCGAGAACGTTGCCATCTTCTTTCAGCATCGAACGGCTGAGTCAAAAGCTTCACCTATCCTGATATTCCGAGAGTCAAACAAGGAATTCCGGGAGTCCATCCGCTCCATAGTATTGATAATGGACGCCTTAACTGGCGCTATGCATATTAAAGTAGAGCGTGAAACCGTTTGTGAACGTTACCAATTTCGATACATACAAACGTTTTCCCGACGGCGGGAGCTTCTCGAAACTCGCCCGCTTCGTCGAGAGTATAACATCGTGGTTAGAGGATCAAATTATTGCACACTCAAGTGACGTGGACCTTAATTTCATTATGAGTAATGAGTTTTATGGTCAAACAATTCGAGAAAGATATAACGTTCTTTGAGATTGAATCGGATACGTCAGTAGCTTCATACATCCTGTGGTTTAGAAAGTCAAAGGAGATATTCCGGGAGTAAATGCGCTGTCCAGCATTTGTGATAGATACCTTAATTCGAGGATTGAATATTGAAACAGATTGTTACACCGTGTGAGAACGAAACAATTGATATAAAACGAAACATTTTACCCAATGCCTTACCGACCGAGAAGATAACCAGCCGTACCGAGAGTACAGCTTCATGTTTAGAGAAACAAAATAGTATACAATTTAGTGACGGCACCATAAATTCATTTAAGAATTAGAATATCGATATTCGAAGCCTTGGAGAACGTCACCACATTCTGTTAGAGACAAACTGCTAAGTTAATAACTTCAGCTATCCTGTACTTCGCAGAGGGAAAGCCGGTATTCCGGGAGTACCTCCGCTGAAGGGTATTGACCATACACACCATAATTCACTGTATAATTATTAAGGTACCGGTTCGAACCGCCGTAGAACATTATCAATTAACATAAGGCAATACTTTTTACCCAATACCTTACCTTCCGAGATCCAAATCCGCTGTGGCGAGAGTCGAGCTTAGTGTTCACGGAAACAAATGCGTAGATATTTCAGCAGGCGGACACCTCAGTGCCACGTATGAATAGCAAAATCGAGGGTCAGGCTGGGGGAGAACGTTATCATCTTTTCTCTAGAGTCGTATGGCTATGTCAATAACGATTCCTACCCTGCAGTGCCGAGAGTCAAACCAGGTACTCCGTGAGTCTAGGCGATGCACAGTATTGGTAATTGACACCAGAAATCATATTTCGAATATTAAAGTCGATCGTAAAACCGTTGTACTACGTTACCTATTCATATCGAATCAATCATTCTTCCGAAGGCCTTACCTCCCGAGTAGTCCAACCCGCTGTAGAGAGTGCCATGCATTGTAATCACGGAAACAAATTAGTATACATTTTATAAGACGGCACTTTATTTTCATGTATGTATGGCAAAATCGAAAGTCAAACCGTTCGAGAATGTTGCCACCGTCTTCGAGAGTCGAACGGCTAAGTCAATTGCCTCATGTACCATACGATTCCGAGAGTTAGACAAGGTACGTAGGCAGGAAATCAGCTGGAGAGTACATGCAATAGACACCTTAATTGACGGTATGACTATTAATCTACAGATCCAAGCCAATAAACAGAACAGTGTTGCCATTAGACACCTTAATTCACGGTTTTAATATGAAAGTAGAGAGACAGTCCAATTGAGATAGTTAGCAATTTGTATAAGATCAAACGTTTTACTGAATACCTTATACTGCGAATGTCTTATTCACTGTATATGAGAGTGTAGCATCGTGTACAGAGGAACAAATTATTATATACTGTGCAGACGGGCACCTTAATTTCAAGTATGAATTTGCAGATGGAGTGCCAAACGGTTCGAGAACGTTACCACGTGCTGTAAGAAACTAACGGCTAGACAGTACAGGCATTAGTATTCCTGTATAATAATATTCAGTGACGGGATCGTTCGTTTAATCCATGAATTTGAAGGTGGAGTGTCAAACCGTTCCTGAAAGTTACCACCTTCCTTGAGATTCGATCTGCTAACTCAATAGCTTCACCTACCCAGTGATTCGGAGAATCAAACCAGGTATTCTGGGAGAAAGTACGCTAAACATTTTTGGCAATAGACACCATAATTCACGGTTTGCATGTGAAAGTAGAGCGTCAATTCGATTGAGAATGTAACGAATTCCTGTAAAGTCAAACGTTTTACCGAAAACCTTACCCTCCGTGTACGTAATTAGCACTATCGACAATATAACTTCGTGATCAGAAATAGAAATTAGTATACATTTTAGTGGTGGGCACATTAATTTCATGTAGGAAAGAGAAGATCGAGAGGCAAACCGATCCAGAACGATACCACCTTCCTTGTGAAATCGCACATACAGCACAATAGCTTCACCTATCCTGCTGTACCGAGAGTCAAGCCAGGTATTTCGGGAATAAAACCGCTGAACAGTATTGGCAGTAGACACCTTAATTCTCGAGTTGAGTGTTAAAATAGAGCGTCAAACCGTTTGGAAACTTTACCAATTGGTATAAAGTCAGACGTTTACAGATAGCGTTAAATTCCGAGAATATCACCGGTATCATGAAGATTATAACTTCGTAAACTGAGAGAGAAATAATTCTTCATTTCAGAGACGGGCACCTTAACTTCATGTCTGAATTAGAAGGTCGAGGGTCAAACGGTTCGAGAATGTTGACACATTCCTAGAGAGTCGAACGGCTAAGTCAATAGCTTCACCTCTCCTGCGACTCCTAAGTTAAAGCAGGTATTCCCGGTGTGAGTCCGCTGAACAGCTTTGGGTATGAGCACCTTACTTTACGATTTGAATATTAAAGTAGAGCGTCAAACCGTTTTAGAGCGTTACCAATTGGTATATTATCAAATGATTTCAGAAGGTGATAACTTCCGCGAATCTCACCGGCTTCATCGAGAGATTGAGTTCGTGTTCAGCGAAAGAAACTAGTATTCATTTCAACGACTGGCACCTTCATTTCATCTATGAATTAGAAGGTCGATGGTCAGCCAGGCGCACATCGTTACCACCATTTCGGAAAGTCGCACAGCTAATCCAATAGATTCACCAATCCTGTTATTCCGAGTGTCAAACATGGTATTCCGGTAGAAAATCCGTTGATCAGTATGGGCAATAGGCACACTAATTCATTGTATGGATATTAAAGTTGAGCGTCAAAACCGACGAAGAACTTTACCAACTGGTATAAGGTTAAACTTTTGATCGTATAACTTATCGACCTAGAACGAACACCGAACTAGCGAGTGTCTTGCTTAGTGTTCACGGAAAGAAAATAGTAGTCGGTATAGCTGACGGAGACCTTATTTTCGTGTCTGAATAGCAAAATCGAGAGTCAAATTACTCAAGAACGATACCACATTCTATCGGATTCGAGAGGCTAAGTTAATAGCTTCACGTATTCTATGATCCCGAGAGTCAAAGTAGGCACTCTGGGAGCAAGTGGCGCGTACAGTATTGGCAATGGACTCCTTAATTCTCGGAGTCAATATTAAAGCAGACCGACAAACCGTTTTATATCGTTACCTTTATATAGTTATACCTTTTACCGAAAGCCATACCAGCCGAGATTGTAAGCCTCCGCATCGAGGGTTTAAATTTGTGTTCAGAGAAACACATTAGTATACATTTTAATGATGGGCACCATAATTTCATGTATTATTTATAAGATCGAGGATCAAACCGTTCGAGGACGTTACCACCTTCTTTGAGAGACGAACGCCTAAGTCCATAGCTTGTCGTATTCCAATATTCGAAGAGGCAAACCATGTATTCCCGGAGTAAATGTAACTAATTTGCTACCTTGAACACTGAGCAAGACACTTGCTTCAGCGGGTTGGGCTTCTCGGAGGTATGGCCTTCGGTAATAAGTTTGACTCTAAACTAAGAGATGAAGCTCTATAACCGTCTTGCGCTCTACCGTCATATTCGTACCGTGAAATAAGCAGTCTTTTGCCAATATTGTCCAGCGGATGAGCTCCCGGAGTACCTGGTTTGACTTTCGGAATGACAGGATAGGTGAAGCTATTGTCTTGGCTGTTCGACTCCCACAGAAGGTAGTAACGTTCTCGAGCGGTTTGGCACTTGATCTACTAAGTGACATTTGAAATTAAGTTACTCGTCACTAAAATTTAGGCCATTTTGCTTCCATGACAACGAAGTTATATTCTCGGCACAGCAGGATATTTTCTCGGAAGATAATGCCTTCGGTAAAAAGTTTGACACTATACCAACAGGTAAGGATCATCGACGGCTTGAAACTGTACTTTTATCCTTACACCGTAAATTGGGGTGTCTATTGCAAATACCTAGCTTGACTATCGGAATCACGGGCGAGGTGAAGCAATTGACTTAGCGACAGTCAAAAGTGGTCGACACGTTCAGAAAGTTTTGACTCTCAATCATAAAATTCATACATGAAAATAAGGTGACTGCCTGCTGAAATGTCTTCTAATTTCCATCCGTGAACACTAGGCCAGGCACTTCGTCCAGCGGATTAGGTTCTCGGCAGATAATGTGTTCGGCTAAAAGAATGATATTATAGCAATTGGTAATGTTCTCCGACGATTTGCCACCCTACTTTAATACCCCTGGCGTGCATTAAGGTCTCTATTGCCAATACTATTCAGGGGATTTGCGTCACGAATACCTTGTTTGGCTCTTGGAATCACATGGTAGGTGAAGCTATTGTCTTGGCTGTGCGTTTTTCAAAAAGGGTGGTAATTTCCTCAAGCGGTTTGACACTCCATCATCCTATTCATACATGAAAATAAGATGTCCGCCTGCTGAAATGTGTACTCAGTGCATCCTGTAAAAACCAGGCAAGACTATCACGTGTTCTCAGAAGTGAAGGTGTTGGGTAAGATTAATGAACTTATACTAATTGGGAATACTCTCTTACGGCTAGACTCTCTACTTTAATTTCGTATCGTGAATTAAGATGTCTATTGCCGGTACTGTACATTGCATTTAATCCCGTAATATCTGGTTTGACCCTTACACTCATATGATGGACTAAGCTATTGACTTATCTGCTCGGAACTCAAGGAAGGTGGCAACGTTCTCGAGCGGTTTGTCCCTCGATTTTCTAATTCATACATGAAATTATGGTACCCGTCCCAATAATGTATACTATTGTCCTTCCCTGCATAATAAGTAATACTCTCGATACAGCGGGATTGTTTCTCGATGGAAAGCTTTGTGTGAAATGTTTGACTCTATAGCTATAACTAACGTTATACCAGGGTATGGATCAGTAGACTAATACTGATACTGTAAGTTAAGGTGTCTATTGCCAATACTGATCAGATAATTTACCCCCAGAATAGCTCAACTGACTCGGGGACTCGTAGGATAGGTGAAGCTATTGACTCAGCCTTTCGGTTCTAACCGAAGGTGATATTGATCGCGAAAGGTGTGACCCTCGATCTTCTAATTCTTACATGAAATTAAGATGTCGTCAGTATAACGAATACTAATGTGTCTCTCCAAACAGGAAGTTCTACTTGTGATACAGGGGGCTACTTTTGCGGCGGGTAAGGTCTTCGGTAGAACGTTTGACGTCATACGAATTTGTAACGATCTCAAACGGTTTGACGCTCGATCTTCTCATTCATTCATGATATCAAGTTGCCCCCCCCCCACAAAAGTGTATAGTTATTTGTATCCCTGAACACGATGTTATATTCTCGATACTCTGCGATAATATCTGGTATGGTAAGGTCTTCGGTACAGAATATGACGTTGTACGAATTGGTAACGTTCTCAAACGGTTTGGTGCTCTACCTTAGTATTCGAAGCCTGCATTATGGTGTCCATTGAAAATAGTGTATAGCGCATTGACTCCAGGAATTCCTTGACTGTCCTTCAGAATCTTAGGGTGGGTGCAGCTATTGTCTTAACCGTTCGTCTCTCACAGAATGTTCCATCGTTCCGGAGCTGTTTGACAGTCCATCATATAATTCGTACATGCAATTAATGTGGCTGTCACTAAAATAACATACTAATTTGTTTCTTTGAGCACATAGTTTTACCCTCAATACAGATGGATAGGCTTTCGGAGTGAAAGGCCATCAGTGTAACGATTGACTTTATACCAATTGGTAACGGGCTGAAACAGATTGCTGCGCTACTTTAATATTCGCACGGCGAATTAAAGTGCCTATTGCCAATACTGTTCAGCGGATTTTCTCCCGGAATACATGGTATGTCACTCAAAATCACAGGAAAGGTGCAGCCATTGCATTATACATACGACTGTCAAAAGAGGTGGTAGAGATCTCGGACTATTTCATTCTCCATCTTCCTATTGATACATGTAATTAACGTGCTGGCCTACTAAATTGTCTACTAATTTGTTTCCGTGAACACTAAGCAAGACAGTTGCTGCAGCGAGATATGTTTTCGGAGGGTAAGGTATCCGGAAAAGAGTTATACCCTATACCGGTAAGTAACGTACTGCGACGGTTCGCATCTCTATATTACTATTTATACCGCAAATTAAGGTTCTATTACCAGTACTGTACTGCGGATAGACTCTCAGAATTCATGGTTTGACTCTCAGTATCACAGGATATGTGAAGCAATTGACTTAGCCGTACGGATCTCAAGGAATGTGGTGACGTTCTCGAACGGTTTGACCATCTACCTCCTTATTTATGCATAAAATTAAGGTGCACGTCAACAAACGTACACCAGTTCGTACGTCAGAATGCGCTTTTATATTCTCGATACAGCCGGTCAGTTTGTCGGAGAGTCAGACATTCTGTAAGGAGTTTAACCCTATACGATCTGGTAATGCTCTACAACGGCTTGACGGCCAGTATCAATATTCAAACCGTGAATTAAGTTGTCCATTGCCAATAATGTAGAGGGCATTTACGCCAGGAATACCTGGTTTGACAGACGGAAAGACAGAATGGTTGAAGCAATTCTCTTAGCCGCTTTATGCTCCAAGACGGTGGTGACGAACTGTAACGTTCTGACCGTCGATATTCCAATTCATACACGACGTTAACGTGCCCGTCACTGAAATGGATACTATGTTCTTCCTCTGGAAACGATGATATACTCTCGTCCCAGCGGGACAGGTTCTCGGAAGGTAAGGCCTTCGGTAAATCGTTTGACTTTATACAAATCGGTAACGCTTTCAAGCGATTTGACGTTCTATTTTAATATTCAAGCCGTGAATTAAGGTGTCTCCTGCCAAAACTGTTCAGCGCACTTACTCCCGGAATACCTTGTCGGACTCTCGAAATCAGAGCATAGGTGAAGTTATTGACGTAGCTATTCGTCTCTCGTACAAGGTAGCAACGTACTAGAGCAGGTTGACACTCGATCTTATAATTTATACATCAAGTATTGGTGCCCGACACAAAACGGTCTAACGCTCCACTTTAATATTCAAACCGGGAGTTAAGGTGTCTATTGCTAATATTGCTCAGCCCATTTGCTCCCGGAATACCTGGTTTGAGACTCGGAATCGCAGGATCGGTCAAGATTTCGACTTATCCGTTCGTCTCTCACAGAAGGTAGCAACGTTCTCGACCGGTTTGACACTCGATCTTCTAATTCATACATGAAGTTCAGGTGCCCGTAACTGAAACGAAGAATGATTTCTTTCTCAGTACCCGACGTTACACTCTCGATACAGCGGTTTAGCTTCACGGAAGGTGAGGCCATCTGTCAGAGGTTTGACTCTATATCAGTAGGTATAGCTCTACAACGATAGCATTCTGTTCTGTACTATTTATACTGTGAATTAAGGTGTCTATTGCCAGTACTACACTGCGGATAGACTCTCGGAATTCTCGGTCTGACCCTCGGAATAAAAGGGGCCGTGAAGCTACTGACACAGCAGCACGAATCTAAAATTAGCTGCTAACGATCTCGAACAGCTTGACACTCAATTTTGCTATTCGTACGTGAAGCCGAGGTGTCTGTCTGCCGAAAAATGTTTACTCATTTGTTCGCGTGAAAACTAAAATAGACACTCGCTGCAGCAGGGCAGGTTCTCGGAAGGTAATGTATTTCTTGAAAAGAGTTACCTTATTTTGATTGATAATATTGACCGGCGGTTTGACTCCATGTATGAATTACACGATCGAGTGTCAAACCTTTCGAAAACGTTACTACATTCCTTAAAATCGAACGTCTGAGTCAATAGCTTCACCTACCTTGTGATTCGGAGAGACAGACCAGGTATTCCGGGAGCAATTCCGCTGAAGAGAATTCGCAATAGACACCTTAGTTCACGGTTCGAAGATTAAAGTAAAGGGTTAAGCCTTTGCAGAACTTTTCCTATTCCTATCGAGTCAAACATTTAACAGAAGGCATTACCTCACAGCAGCCTAACACGCTGTAGGGTGTGTCTTGCTTATTGATGACGGAAGAAGATTGGTAGACATTTTAGCAGACGTGCCACTTTATTATCATGTATGAATAGCAAAATCGAAAATCAAAGAGATCGAGAGCGTACCCAACTTCTTTGTGAGATGATCGACTAAGTCAATAACTACATTTATCCTGTGATTCCGAGAGACAAACCAGGTACTCCGGGAGTGAATTCGCTGAATAGTATTGGCAGCAGTATTTTCAATGTGCAGAGTCCAACAGTCGTAGAGGGTTAGCTATTGGTAGAAGGTCAAACGTTATACCTTGAGCCTTACTTTCCGCGAACCTGACCAGCTGTATAGAGAGTATAACTACTTGGCAAGAAAAAAAATTACTGTATGTATTAATGACGGGCCCCTTACTAGCATGTACGAGTATGAAGATCGAGGGTCGAACCGACCGAGGGCGTCACCACCATCAGTGAGAATCGAACGACTAAGTCAGTAACTACCCCTATCCTGCGATTCCGATACTCAAACCACGTATTCCGGGAACAAGTTCGCTGAACAGTATTCGCAATAGACACCTTAATTAACGGTTTGAATATTAAAGTAGAGTGTCAACACATTTGAGGGCGTTACACATTGGTGTAAAGCCAAACGTTTTACCGAAGGTCTTACTTTCACCGAATCACACTGACTTCATCAAGAGAATAAGTTCGTGTTCAGAAGAGGAAATTAGTATTCATTTCAAGGACGGGCACCTCAACTTCATGTATGAATTAGAAATCGAGGGTCATACCGCTCGGGAAAGTTGCGCCCTTCTGTGACAGACGATAGGCTGCGTCAGCAGCTTCACCTGTTCTGCGATTCGATAGTCAGTCTAGGTATTCCGAATGTACATCCGGTGAGGAGTATTGCCAATAGACACCGCAAGTCACGGTTTGAATAGTAATGTATAGCGTCAAACCGTTTGAGATCATTGCCAATTGCTATGAGGTCAAACACATTACCGATGGCCTTACCTTCGGAGAAGCTACCCAGCCGATTCGAGAGTATAACTTCGTGTTCAGAGAGAGAAATTTGTCTTCATATTCTGTGACGGGCACATTAATTTCATTCATGAATCAGGCGATCGTGGGCCAAACCGTTCTAGAACGTTGCCACATTCTTCGAGACTCGAATGGGCAAGTCAATATCTTCATATCTCCTGTGAGTCCGAAAGTGAAACGATATTTTCCTGAAATAAATGCACTGAAGAGTTATGGCAATGGACCCCTTAATTCACGGTATGAATAATAAATTGCAGAGTGAAACCACTGAAAACCGTTACCAATTGGTATAACGTCTAACTCCCTTCGGAATACCTTATCTTCCGAGAAGATAACCCGCCGTATAGAGTGTAACTTCTTGTTCAGAGAAACACATTAGTTTGCAGTTTAGCGACTGGCACCATAATTTTGTGTATGACATAGAAGATCGAGGATCAAAACGTTCCAGAACGATACCACATTCTTTGAGACTCGATCGGCAATGTCAATAGCTTAAGGTATCCTTGGATTCCGAGAGTCAATCCAGGTATTCCTGGAGTATGTCCGCTGAAGAGAATTGGAAATGCACACATTATGCCACGATTTCAATATTAAAGTAGAGCGTCAAATCGTTTGAGAGCGTTACCAATTCGCATGAAGCGCAAACCTTTTACCGATGGCCTCACCTTCCAAGCACCTAACCAGATGTAGCGAGTATCATACTTAGTTCTCACGGAAACAAATTGGTAGACGTGTTAGCAGACAGACACCATATTTTCATGTATAAATATCAAAATCGAGAGTCAAACCGTTAGAGAAAGGTTCCAGCTTCATTGGCTGTCGAAACGCTAAGACAATAGCTTCACCTATCCTGTGACAGTAATAGTCAAATCAGGTATTCTGGAAGTCAATCCGCTGTACAATATTGGTGGCAGACACCTTAATTCACGATATGAATATTAAAGTCGACCGTCAAACTACTGCAGAGCATTACCTGTTTTTATAGTGTCTATCATTTTACCGAAAGCCATACCTTTGGGGCAGATAACCCACCGTATAGGAAGTATAACGTCGTGTTCAGAGAAGCAAGTTCGTCTACATTTTAGTGACGCGCACCTTAGTATCATGTGTGAATTCGAAGATCCGGGGTCAGACGATCGAGAACGTGGCCACCTTCATTGAGATTTGAACTGCTAAAGCAACGGGTTCATTGACAGTCGAACGGGCAGGATTATAGCTTCAGCCATCCCGTGACTCCGAGAATCAAACCTAGTATTCCAGGAGTAAATCCGCTGAACGGTATTTATAACAGACTCCTTAATTCATGGTATGACTATTAAATTAGAACTTAAAACCGTTTGAGAACGTTATCATTTGGTATAACGACATACTATTAACCTGATACCTTACCTTCAGAGCACATAATCTGCATTATCCTGGGTATAACTCTGTGTTGAGCGATACAAGTTAGAAGACATTTTAGTGACGGGCACCTTAACACTCCGGGATACAGATTGACTCTATACCATTAGGCATCGTTTTACAACGGTATGGCAGTCTACTCTAATATTCATTCGGTGAATTAAGTTGTCTATTACCAAAACTGTTTAGCGAATTTACTCCCGGAATACATGGTTTGACTCTCGGAGATACAGGATAGGTGATCCTATTGACTTAGCAATTCAACTCCCAAAGAAGCTATTGTGTTTGCTGTTCAAATATCATGGAAGGTGGTCACGATGTCAAACGGTTTGATCCTGGATCATCAAATTCATACGTGACAATAAGGTGCCCATCACTAAAATGTATACTAATTTGCTTCTCTGAACACGAAGTCAAACTCCCAATATAGCGAATCAGCTACATGCAAGGTAAGGTCTTCGGTAAAGTGTTTGACTCTATATGAATACGTAGAGTTCTACAACGAACAGTGAATGATGGTACGGCAGATCGACAACACTACTGTATGGTCACAGTTAATTTCTAATTTCTCATTTTTATATTTATATACTAGTACTGCAATTTTCTGTTATGGTAATTACAATTTTTTTCGAAGTTGTCAATTGTTAGTTGAATAAATTATGTTCCTGAATACAAGTATCTTTGGAAATGGTTCAGTGCACGTTCATTACATCATTTTGTTAAACTCATTGTTATTTTATTGATTGTCTGTATACAGACCTACGCTTCCAGAGCGACACAGCTGCATTGGTCCTGTACTTGCGTACGGCAGATCGGAGCGGTATATTGGATGGTCTTCATTGATTTCGTTAACGATGATTTTGAGCCGTGTGCATTTTGTCCCAATTTTCCCATTTATTTACACATATTGAAATTTAATGTTATGACATTTTCGATTTTCATCTAAATTTTCAAATTATATTTTAAGGAATCGTATTTTTTCAGCAAAAGCGACTTGAGAATTGGATGAGTGCACGTTATGACATTATTGTGTTAAGCTATTTTCATTTCATATCATAGTCTGTATATGTTCCTACGCTGTCGGAGCTATACCGCTGGCGCTGTCTTGTATTAGCGTACGGCAGGTCGGGCGACACTACAGGATGGTCTCCATCAATTCCTTTATCCATCGACTTTATCCTTCGACACGACTGGCGAGGTCCTGTTTGTAGCCACGTACGGCTGGTCTGGGCGTCTCTACTGCATGGTCTTCGTTAATTTCTCCAACCATGATATTATATGATACCGCACGCATCTTTTTCCAGTTTTCCATTTACTTATATATACTGTAATTTGCTCATATGATATTTTCTATTTTTTGCGTAAATATCAATTTTTATTATATATGATAGTATTTTCTTGGAAGAGTATCCTTGGAATTAGTTGAATGCACGTTTATGACGTTATCTTATTGTTGTTTTATATGATTGTTTTTGTAGGTACCAACGCTTCCTGTGCGACACGATTGGAGAGGCCTCGTAGCTGCGTTCGGTAGATCCGAGCGACACTACTGCATGATCTTCGATAACTTATCTAACCATGATACCGTACAGCATGCATTCCTTCCCTGCCTTCCATTTAATTATACATTTCATAGTAAAAGTGTCCTTGGATAAAGTTGGGTTTACATTTATGACAGTATTTTGTCAAGCTATTTACTTTTTATACGGTTGTATGTATGCGGATCTACGCGTCCGAGGCGTCACGGCTGGAGTGGTTATGTAGTTGCGTTTAGGATATCGGAGCGGCATACTATGTGGTCATCGTTTATTCGTTTAACCACAATATTGTACCGCATTCCCTCTTTCGCAATTCACTGTTTATATAGGAATACCGTAATTTACTCTTACGATATCCTTAATTTCCTCCGATGTTTCCAATTTTAATTTTAAAAAATTATAATTCATATTAATCGTATCTTTGGAATTAGTTAAGTGTACGATTATGATAATACTTTGCTATACTTACTGTTATTTTATACGGATTCCTGAATGCGCCTCTACGCAACAGGAACGACACATCTGTAACGGCTTTGTAGTTGCGCACGGCAGATCGGAGCGGCATACTGGATGGTCTTCGACTTTCGTGTAACAATGGCTTTGAACCCTATCCATTTTTTCTTACGTTTTCCATTTATTTCTACGTTCTGTAGTTTGCTGTTATGAAATTTTCTATTTTCATCGAAATAACAAACCTTTATTTTAAAGAACTGTATTTCTTAGTAAAAGTGTCTCTGGTATTCTTCCGGATCTGCTTTTCCGGAGCGGCACGGCTGCTGTAGTATTGTAGTAGCGTTCTTGAGATCGGTGCGTCACTGCAGTATATTCTTTGTACATAATTTTAAACTTAATATTGTACAATATTAGTCCTTTCGTAGTCATGTATTAAATTTCATATGCCCCAATTCAGTGCTATGGTATGTTCGATTTGTCATAATTATAAATTTTTTTTTACAGATTTGTAATTCGTAGTAATCGTGTCTTTGGAAATAGTTGAGTATACATATATGACAATTTTATGTCAAGCTTATTATTAGATTATATGATTGTCTATATGCTTACCCACGAGTCCGGTGCGACATGGCTGGATTAGTTTTGTAGTTGCATTCGCTAGAGCGGAGCGACAGTGCTGCTAGGTCTTTGATAATTTCTTTGACCTTGGCATTGTACCGTTTGCACTCTGTCTCTGTTTTCTGTTGATGTGTATATAATGTAATATACTCTTGTGATACTTCAGATTTTCTGCAAAATTTCATGTTTTTAATCTCTGAAAATGTATCGAACTTGAAAAGTGCCTTTGGAATTAGTTGAGTGTACGTACATGTCGATAATTTTTTAATCTTATTGTTATTTCATCTGACTGTTTCTATACGTACCTTCGCTGTCGGAGTAGCACGACTGACGTAATTACTTCTTGTAATTACGTACCGCAGATGGAACCGGCACTACTGGATGGTTTCCGATAATTTCTTTAACCATTATTTTAAACCGTTTTGTTCTCTTGCAGTTTTTTACCTATGTAAAAATAACGTTATTTACTGTTACGATATTTCCGATTCTTTTTTAAATTTTAAATTATCAGTCGTTATTATAAAAAATTGTATTCCTTGGCAAAAGTGACTTTGGAATTAGTTGTGTTTACGTATATAACGATATTTTGTCAGATTCATTGACATTTTATATGATTGTCTGTATACGAACATACGATATCGCTGCAACACGGCTAGTGAGGTATTGTAGTTTGGTACGGCAGAACGGATCGGCACTACTGATTGGTCTCTAATTATTTCTACATCCATCATATTGTACCGTATGAATTTTTGCTCAATTTTCCATTTATTTGTGCATTCTGCAATTTACTGTTGTGATATTTTCGATTTTTCTTCAAAATTTTCAATCTTTATCTGAGAAAAATGTACATCTTAGGAAAAGTGCCTTTGGAATTAGTTCAGTCTACCCGTATGTTCAACTAATTGTTATTTTTTATGATTGTGTGTGTACGTACCTACGCTGTTTGCGCGAGACGATTGGCGAGGTCTTGTACTTGCGTACGACAGAACGGAGCGAGCCAACTGAATGGTCTTCGATAATGTTTCTAACCTTCATATTGTACAGTAAGAATTTTCTCCCAGTTTTTCATTTATTTGTACATACTGTGTATAACTGCTATGATATTTCCACTGCTCCTAAAAAATACAATTTCCGAGATAAAGACTTGGAGGGTTAGAATAAAATCGGAAACATCATAACAGTAGATCACAGAATCTGGAAATAAATAGTGAATATCGAAAGAATGTATTCGGCACAATATCAAGGAAAGAGAAGTTAACGAAGATAATACCGTAGTGTCGGTCCGATATACCGAACGCAACTCCAAGGCCATAACAGGCGTGTCGCCCCGGAAGCGTTTGTACGTATAAAGACAATTATGTAAAATGAAAATAAGTTTCATCATAATGTTGGCATAAACGTACAATCGACTAATTCCAAAGATACTATCACTGATAAATACAATTTTTTAAACCAAAAATTGAAAATTTTGAAATGAACTGGAGATACCATAACAGCAAATTACCGTATGTAGATATAAACAGAATACAGAGGAATAATGTACACGGTACAATATCAAGGTCAAAGAAATTATCAAAGCCCATACAAAATTGTCGCTCCGATATTCCGCAACTGCAAGAGAACTCCACCCATGTCGCTCCGGAAGCGCAGGTACGTACACGCAAAATCGTTAAAAATATCAACAAATATGGAAAACGGATGACATAAACGTACACTCAACTGATTCCGAAGTCACTTTTCATAAGACGTACAATGATTGATATTAAAAATTGGGAATTTTGGAAAAATTCGGATGTATTAAAATGGTAAATTGCAGTATATATAAATAAATGGAAGTATGCGAAGGAATGCATGCGGTAGTATATCAAAGTTAAAGAAATTAACGTAGGCCATACAGCAGTTGTTGCTCGGACCTAGCGAACGCAAGAACAAGACCAATCCAGTCCTGTCGCTCCGGCAGCGAAGGTACATATAGAAACATTCACACAATGTAACAACAAATAATACAAGATATGGTTATAAACGTACACACAACTAATTCCAAAGACACTTTTACTAAGAAGTACAATTTTTTATACAAAGATTACGGAATTCTAAAAAACATCGAATATATCATAACTGTAAATTACAGCATGTTAAAATAAAAAGAAAGCTGCGTGGGAATGCATACGGTACAATATTATGGACAAAGAAATTAACAAAGGTCATCCAGTACTCCCGACCGATCTGTCGCACGAAACTATTAGACTTCGCTAGTCGTGTCTCTCTGGCAGCGTAGGAGCGTATAACATCAATAATTCAAAATAACAAAGAATTTAACATAATATTGTTATAAGCGTACGCACAAATAATTTCGTAGACACATTTGCTAATGAATACAATTTATTGTACTAAAAATTGAAAATTTTGATAAAAATCGAAAATATCATTAACTAAATTAAAGTATGCATAATTAAATGGATGACTGGGCAAAAATGCACACGGTACAATATCAAGGTTCAAGAAATTAACGATGATCATGCAGTAATGTCGATCCGATCGGCCATACGAAACTGCAAGACCAGTCCAGGCGTGTTATTCCGGCAGCGTAGGTTCATATAGAGAGAAACCTATAAGATAACAATGAATTTAACAAAATATTGTCATAATCGATCACTCTACTAATTCTATCGCATTTGCCCTAGTAGATGCAATTATTAAAACAAAAAGGTTGAAGTTTTGAAAAAAAAATTGGAAATATCATAGCTGTAAGTTACAATAAGTATAAGAAAATGGTTAACTGGGGAAGTTGACTACGGTAGATCATCAAGTTTAACGCAATAAACGAGGGCCTTCCAGTATGCCGCGCCGATTTGGCTTTCCCAACTGCAACAACGCTCCAGTCTTGTCGCACAGGAAGCGTAGGTACGTATACAGACAATCGTATAAGACAACTGTAAGTCTAACTAAATAATGTCATAAACGTACACTCAACTATTTCCATAGACACTTTTACTAAGAAATGCAATTTTTGATATTACCACTTGGAATTTTGTGTGAAATCGAAAATATCAATGCAGTAAATAACGGTATGTAGTATTAAGCAGAAAACTGCGAAAGAATGCTTACAGAACAATCTTATTGATAAAGTAATAAACAATGACCATGCAATATGCCGCCCCGATCTACAGCACGCAACTACATTACCACTCCAACAATGTCGGTTTGGAAGCGTACGTGCTCATACAGCCAATCATATGAAGTATCAATGGGGGTAACGAAATAATATCATAAACGTAAACTCTAAGAATTGCAAACACATTTTCATTATGTCATACAATTTCTTCAAATAAGAAACGGAAATTTTGAAAAAAATTGAAAATCTTAGTACACTAAATTACAGTATGTGAAAATAAATGGTAGAATTGGGCAAAAATGCATACGGTACAAAAGCAGGGTTAAAGAAATTAACGTTGACCATACAGCAGTATCCCTCCAATCTCCCAAACGCAACTACATGCTCCGGCCAGTCGTGTAGCTCCAACAGCGTAGGTACTTATATAGTCAATCATATCATATATCAATATTTTTAACAAGATAATGTCATAAACGCGTACGCACAACAAATTTCAATGGAATTTTTACTATGAAATACAATTTTTTTTTACGTAAAATTTGAAAATTTCGAAGAGGAACGAAAATATAACAACAATAAATTACAGTATCTATAAATAAATAGAAAACTGGGGAAAGATGCATATGGTACAATATCAAGGCAATAGCAATTTCCGACGACCATCAAGTAGTGTCGTTCCCATCTACCGAACGCAACCACAAGACGACTCCAGTGGGATCGTGCCCGCAGCGAAGGTACATATGGAGACAATCATATAATATAACAGGTAATATAACAAAATATTGTCACAAACGTATGCTCAACTAATTCCAAAGGCACTTTCCATGAACGATTCAATTTCTGAAATTAAAAACTTGAAATTTTGGAAAAAATCGAAAATATCATAACAGTACATTACAGTTCATGTTCAGATATAGAAATGAGTCTCCATTTTAGTGACTGGTACCTTAACTTCATGTGTGCATTAGAAGGCCGAACGTCAAACATTTCGAGAACGTTACCATCTTATTTCAGAGACGAACGGAAAAGTCAATAACTTCAACCATCCTGCGATTTCGAGTGTCAAGTCAGGTATTCCGGACGTAAATCCGCTGAACAGTATTCGCAATAGTATTGGCAATGTACAGAGTCAAACAGTAGTAGAAGTTTACCAATACGTAGAGAGTGAAGCTGTCCACAGAGGGCATTTATTCATCGCTAACTTAACCCGTTGTATCGATAGAATAACTACTAGTTCAGAGATACAAATTAGTATGTATTTTAGTGACGGACACCGTAATCGCGTGTATGAATAGGAAAATCGAGGGTCTATACGCTAAAGAATGTTGCCACCTTCTGTAAGAGACAAACGGCTATATTAATAGCTTCACCTGTCCTGCGTTTCCGATAGTCCACCCGGGTATTCCGGGAGGAAATCTGCTGAACAGCGTTAGCCATGGACAAATTAATACACGGTATGAATATTAAAGCAGACCGTCATACCGTTGTAGATCGTTACCTATTTATATAGAGTCAAACTTTTTACCGAAGGCCTTACCATCCGAGATGCTAACCCGCTGTATCGATAGTATAACATCGTGTATAGTGGATAAAGTTGCAAGAGATTTTAATGACGGGCACTTTAACTTCATATATGAATTATATGATCGGGAGTCAATCCGTTTGCGAACTTTATCACCTCCTTTGATAATCGATCTTCTACGTCAGTAGCGTCACCTATCCTATGATTTCCGATCGTCAAATGAGGTATTCGAGGAGTAAAGCTGCTCTACAATATTGGCATACCTGCTTCACGGTATAAATATTAAAGTACACCGTCAAACCGTTGTAGAATGATATCTATTAGTACAGATTCAAACTTCTTACCGAAGGTCTTACCTTCTGCGATCCACACCTTCCTCATCGAGAGTATAGCCTCGTGTTTAGAGAAGCACAATAGTATACATTTTAGTGACGGGCGCCTTAATTCCATGTATGAAGTACAAGATCGAGGGTCAGTCCGTTACAGAACGATACCACCTTCTTCGCTAGTCGATCAGATAAGTCAATAGCATTAGCTATCCTGTGGTTACGATAGATAAATCTGCTACACGGGGGTAAATCCGCTGAAGAGTATTGGTAATAGATACCTCAGTTCACAGTTTGAATGTTAATGCAGACCGTAGAACCGTTGTAGAACGCGTCCAATTGCTATAAAGTCTAACGTTTATCCATAGGGCTTACCTTCCGCGAACCTCACATGCTGGATCGAGAGTATAACTTCGTTTTCCGAGAAAGAAATTATTTTATATTTAAGTGATGGGCAACTTAATTTCATGCATGCATTAGAATATCGGGTGTCAAACCGTTCGAGATCGTTGACACTTTCTAGCATAACTGAATTGCGTGTCAATAGCTTCACCTACCCTTGTGACTCCGAGAGTCATGCCTGAAATTCCAGGAGTTAATCCGCTTAACCGCATTAGCAATAGACACCATAATTCACGGTTTGAACAATAACGTCGAGATTGAATCTGTCGGAGATGAGTTTCAATTTGTATAGAACCATGCCTTTTAACGAAGGACTTACGTTTCAAGAACATAACTCGCTGTATCGATATAATAATGACGTGTCCAAGGAAACACATTAGTACGCATTGTAGTGATGTACACCTTAGTTTCATGCACGTATTATAAGAGCGACCGTCAAATCGTTCTACAACGTTATCACCTTCTTCGAGAGCAGAAGTTCTAGATCAATACCTGCACCTATCCTGTCATTCCGAAGGTCAAACAAGGTATTCCTGGAGTCATTCCGTTGAATACTACTGGAACCGGACATCTTAATTCACGGTATGAATATTAAGGTAGAGCCCCATACCTCTGTAGAGCTTTATCTATTGCATTGCTGTCACATCTTATTCAGAAAGCCTTATCTACCGCGAAACAAACCCGCCATACAGAGAGTACAACAACTTTGTGCTCAGAGATGCACATTACTTTTCATTTTCTCGGCATGCACCTAAATTTCAGGTACGAATAAGAAAATCGAGAGTAATGCCATTCAACAACGATTTGCAAGTCGCATAGCTAAGTCAATATCATGGCGTATTCTGTGATTCCGAGAGCTGCTCAAGTTATTCCTGGAGTAAATTTGCTGAACAGTATTGACAATAGTCGCCTTATTTCACGGTATGATTATGAAAGTAGAGAAAATCCGTTCGACTACCTTTCCAGGTCGTATATAGTAAAACGTATTACCGAAAACCTTAATTTCGGCGAACGTAGCTCGCAATATAGCGAGTGTAACTTCGTGATCAGAGATACAAATTAGTACACATTTTATTTCGGGGCTCCTATATTTCATGGATCAATATGAAAATCCAGAGTCAAACCCGTGGAGAACTTTACCACCTGCCTTAAGTGTCGGACAGAGCTATGTCAATGGCTTCACCTATCCTGTGATACCGCGAGTCAAAGAAGGTATTCCTGGGGAAAAGGAGCTGAACAGTTTTGCAATAGACACCTTAATTCAGTGTATGAATATTAAAGTATAGAATCGTACTGTCGGTTAAAATTAACAATTCCTATTAAGCCATTTCTTTCACCGAATACGCTACCTTCCAAGAACGCAATCCATTGCAGCGATTGTGTTCTTTAGTTTTTACGTTTTCAAATTATTATACACTTTAGCAGTCGGATACACTACCTTCATGCATATATAGGAATATCGAGGGCATGCCATTCGGGAACATAGCCAACTTCATTGAGAGCGGCACAGCTTTTTTTTTGTTTTTTGATGCGGGGGAATCTTCAGAAGATGTCCCGGCCCCCTGAGGGAGGGGGCGGGGGTCTGTCGGATTCGTTCCGACTAAATCCCCGCGGTGGTCCGCCGTCTCCGCTAAGAGGAGCGCCGGGTATTGAAGCGTCAGGCACGGAAGCCGTCCGGCACTTCCCCACCGCTCACCTTGCTGAGATCTTCTTCGCGCGTTGCGTTTCAAGCTCTTGGCTCTTCGGCAGTGCCGCGTGGACCACAGTGCGAAACCGACACCACCTTGGAACGCGATCCCCGAGAGGTCGGTCCCTCAACCAACCACCCCGCGATCCCCATTGGCGACGGGAATGCAAAGGACAGGGACAGCCTCGACCGGCAGGGGCTCTTCCCCGGACGTTATCCGACCACGTGAGACTAACCTCCGGCGCGCGCTCAGGCGAGCCTGCGTCGCGCTCGCCGGAACCGCCTTCCGGAGCCAGAGCGGGCCTGGGCTCCTCCTGCCCGGCCACGCTCCGCTGCGTCCTTCTGCAGCATCACCTGCTCGCAGAAGGAGGCCTCAGCTCGCCAATTCCTCTCGGGCTGCACCATGTTAAGCACGATGGCGAAGGGCGAGTGGTCCCACCATACAACACTCTGCAGTGCCCGTTTTTCAACTGTCCAGGCCGGACAGTCCTCCAGGGTGTGCTGCGCGGAGTCCAGCTCCGCGTCGCAGAATCAACACCCTGGCGTATCCTCTCGCCCGAACTTGTTGAGATACTCTCCGAACCACCGGTGTCCGGAGAGCACCTGCGTGAGGCGGAATGTCCGCCTGCCCCCACTCTTCATCCAGGCGTCTAGGACCGGGACGATGGCTCCGACGGTCCTATGGCGGAGGCTCGCCTGACGGCTTTGCCTCCGTCTCCAATCTTCCAAACCGGCCCGTCGGATATCCTTAGTGATGTTATCCGCTTCCACCGGTCCTAGACTCGGGAGCCCGCTCGGTCGACGACGCACGATGTCGTAAGTTCTGGCCTCCATTCCCGCCAGCAGATCCAGCGGCAGGAGGCCCGCCAGTACGGAGACCGCCACGTGTGAGACGGTGCGATACCCCCTCACCACCCTGATGGTCAGTCTGCGTCAGGCGCTAGCGAGTCTGGCACAGCTTTTGCGGCTGGCCATCAGTTCCGCGCCCATACCGGGGCTTCGTACAAGGCCATCGAACGGATGACCCCGGAGTACAGGCGGTGCACTCTCTCGTCCGGCCCTCCGATGTTCGGGAGGTGCCGGCACAGTGCCACACCCGTCTGTTCGAGGCGAGGGGCGAGCTGCTCGAAGTGGTCCTCGAAGGTCCATCGGCCGTCCAGCAGGAGGCCGAGATACTTCATCGTATCCCGGATCTGGACTGCCTTTCCACCCACGTAGACCGATCTACTTCGTACGTTGCCCGACGGTACTACCCGCTTCGTCCCGCCGAGGAACCAGATCGCCTGGGTCTTCTCCGGCGAAACACGGAATCCCAAGCGTTCTATGGCATTGACCACTATGGCCACTCCCAGTTCGGCGAGCAGGGTCGTCCTCCCGTACTCGCGACCGCTCGCCGTGACGAGGGTGTCATCCGCGTAGCAAGTAACACTCACCCCATCGGGGAACGAGCCATGCAGCACTGTATCGAACGCTAAGTTCCACAGGATCGGACCCAGTACCGACCCCTGTGGGACCCCCCAGCGCATCTCTCTGCCCACAGTACCGCCATGTACTGGGGCACCTCGTGCCGCTCCAACGCCACCCTGACGGCAGTCCAGGGCAGGGGATTAAACGCGTTGGCGTTGTCGAAACTAACGGGAAACATCACCCCGCCCTGATGGACGACCGTCTACGACACGGACCTGATGCGCTGAATTGCGCCGACGGACGACCGCCCCTGCTGGAAACCGAACTGTCGGTCATCCAGATCCGGACCAGCTCCCGAGAGGTAGTCCCTCAGCCCCCTAGCTACCACCCTCCCGAAGAGCTTCCCACCCTCGTCCAACAGGCAGATCGGCCTGTACGCCGCCGGAGACTACTGGGACCTGCCCACCTCCGGCAGTAGCACCGCCTTGGCCCTCTTGTAGCACTCCGGAAACTTGCACTCCCGGACGCACAGTGTGAAGAGGGTCCCTACTCGACTCGAGGACCCAGGCGCGTCCAGGGATCCCGTCCCGTCCCGGCGCCTTGGATCTCGCTCCAATTTCCCGTATCGCTTGGCTCATCTCCTCGGATGTTACCCCACGATCATCTGTCCATCCGACTTCGCATCGCGTCGTCGGGACCTCCTCCGCTGTCATCACCATCCCAGGTGACGCGGGGAATAGGGCGTTGAAGGCCCGCTTCGCGAAGGCAGGCTCCATGCTCTCCGTAAGCGGCGGAGCCCACCGCCTCACTCGGCCTAACACGACGCGATACGGACGACCCCACGGTTCCCGATGAAGCGTTTCTAGCAGAGTCTTCCACTCGGAGGATCTCGCCTTCTTGATCGCCCTGCGCAGGCTCTTGTTCGTGCACCTGCACACCCTGCGCAGGGCAGACTCCTCCTCCGACGTGGCCGCTCTTCCGCGTCTGGCCCGGGTGTACCGGCGGCGGGCTCGATTGGCACTTTCCCTGAGAGTCGTGAGCTCGACGCTACACCAGTACACCGACCTAGGTGGCTTCTTCGTTGCCCGTGGCATGGCAATGTCGCACGCCTCGGTCATGGCTCGCTTGAGCACCGAGACCTGCGCGTCGACGTCACCCGCCGGGCCTGGGGACCAGTCCGCCGCGTGCACAGCGTCCCCGTCCATGCGCTGCAGCTGCCACCTCCGAGCCGAGTCGATGCCGCCTCTTCTTACCTCTTCTCGACGACGCCGGTCCGGGCCCGGGGCGCGGTGCCGCATGAGGATGGGTATATGGTCGCTCAGCAACTCGATCTTCTCTTCCACTCCCCATGCGGTGAGCCTCTTCAGCGCGGCCGGCGAGGCGAAGGAGGTGTCCACCACGGACTCCCCCGCCGGCCTCACGTACGTGCTAGCTCCGCCCCTGTTGAGGATCCTCAGATCCAACCGGGCTGCGCATTCCAGGAACGCCTTGCCTCTCGCGTTGGTCCTCCGGCACCCCCCACGCGGTGGCGTGGGCGTTGAAGTCCCAGAGGACGATCACGGGCCAGGACAGGTGGTGGTTCACCGCTTACTGTCCATGCAATCCTCGTCCTCCGCGACCGTGCGGTTGGGCGAGACGTAGCAGCCCACCTGTACGACGCCACCCCACCGGAACCTCACATGGCCTTCCCCTTGGTGCTGCGGCGTGGCGATCGGGTTGCGGGCTGTGTCCCACCACACCATAAAGAGTGGCACAGCTACGTCAATACCTGCAACTACCCTGTGATACCGATAGTTAAACCACGTATACTAGGAGTACATTCGCTATACTGCATTGACAATATAAACCAAAACTCTTGGCATGAGCATTAGTGTAGGAAGTCAAATCGTCGGGGAGCATTACAAAAAGTTATAGAGTCATTCTATTTGCAGACTACGTTACCTTCCGAGAACGTATCCCGCAGTATCGAGAGCATGACTTCGTGATAAGAGAAACAAATTAGAAAACATTTTAATTACGGGCACCAGGACTTCATGTATGATCTAGAAGATCGAGGGTCAAACCGCTCGAGAACGTTGCGCCCTTCTGTTAGAGTCGAACGACTATGTCAATACGTTCACCTATCCAGAGCTACGGAGAGCCAAACCAGGTAATCCTGGTCTAATCCGCTGTACAGTATTGGCAATAGACCGCTTATTTCACGGTATGAATAATAATGCAGAGCATGAAACCGTTGAAGAGCAGTACCTATTCGTACAGAGTCAAAAGGTTTACCGAAGGCCTTACCTTCCTAGAAGCTAACCAGCTCTGCAGAGGGTGTGGCTTCGTGATCAGAGAAGCAAGTTAGTATGAATTTTAGTGACAGTCACCGTAATTTCATGTATTGCTTATTAGATCGAGGACCAAACCGTTCGAGAACGTAACCACATTCATTTAGAAACGAACGGCTAAGACCATAGTTTGACGTATTCAAATATTCTAAGAGTCAAACCATGTATTCCTGGAGTTAATGTCACTAATTGGCTACCCTGAAGACTGAGCAAGACACTTGCTGCAGCGGTTGGGGCTTCTCGGAATGTATCACCCACGGTAAAAAGTTTGACTCTAAATTAAAAGACAAAGCTCTGTAACCGTTGGACGCTCAACCTTCATATGCATACCGTGAAATAAGCTGTCTATTGCCAATATTGTCCTGCGGATGTGCTCCCGGAATACCTGGCTTTACTTTCGGAATCACAGAATAGCAGTTGCTATTGTCTCAGCCGTTCCACTGTCAGCGAACATGGAAAAGGTCTCAACGGTTTGACCCGAGATCTTATAATTCATGCACGGAACAATGGTGCCTGTCTATACTATGTATACTAATGTGCTTCGCTGGTCTCGAAGTAATACTATCGATGCAGCGGGTGAAATTCGTGGAAGGTGAGGCCATTGGTAAATCGTTTGACATTACGCTAATTGATAACGATATAAAACGGTTGGACGCTCTACATTACTATTCAAACCGTGAATTAAGGTGACTATTGCCAGTACTGTTCGGCGGCCTTAGTTCAGGAATACCTGGTTTGACTTTACCAGCCACAGGATAGGTGAAGCCATTGGCGCAGCGGTTGGTGTCTAATAGAAGGTGGCAACGTTACCGAGCTGTATGACCCTCGATCTTCTATTACATACATGAAGTTAATGTGCCCGTCACTGAAATTAAAACTAGTTTCATTCTCAGAACCCGAAGTTATAGTCACGATGGAGCTGTTCAGATTCGCGGACGTAAATGCCTCCGGTAAACGTTTGACTTTGTACAAATCGGTATCGTTCTCAAACGGCTTGACACGCTACTTTAATATTCAAGCCGTGGAATAAGGTGTTGTTTGCTCATACCGTTCCGCAGATTTACTGACTGGATACCTGGCCTGACAGTCGGAATCACTAGTTATGTAAAACCATTCACATCGCCGTTAGTGTCTAAAAATGGCGGTGTCGTTCTCCAACGGCTTTGCTGTCGATTTTTATATTTATTCATGAAATGTGGTGTCCGTCTGCCAACACGTCGACTAATTTGTTTCTGCGAACAATAAGCAAGACACTCGATACGGCGCGATCGGATCTCGGACGGTAAGGTAATCTGTAAGAATAATGACGTTATACTAATTGCTATCGTTGTCGAACGGCTTGACGCTCCGTTTAAATACCCAACCCGTGAATTATGGCGTCGGTTGACCACACTGTTCATTGGATTTACGCGCGGAATACCTGGTTTGGCTCTCGGAATGACAGGAAAGCAGAAGCTATTGTCATAGACATCCCACTATCAGAGAATGTGGTAAAGCTCTAGAACGGTTTGACCCTCTATCACCTTACTCATACATGAAACTAAGGTGCGAGTCGCTAGAATGTCTACTAATTTGTTCCTCTGAACACGGAGTTATACCATCGATACAGCTGGTTAGGCTTTCGGAGTGTAAGGTCTCCAGAAAAACGTTCGACTCTTAACAAAGTGGCAACGCACCCAAACAGTTTGATGCTCTACAATAATACTCAACCAGCGAATTAATATACCTGATACCAATACTGTTCAGCCGATTTACGGCCGGAATACCTGCTTATACTCATGCTATCACAGGTTAGATGAAGATATATCGGGGTCTTGCAGATGTACACTGCAGCTCGAAGCGGCATTACTGTATGATTTCAGTTAATTCCTTATCCTTGATTTTGTACCATATGCATTCTGTCACAGTTTTCTATTTATTTATAGATATTGCAATTTACTGTTGTGATATTTTCGATTATTTTTCGTAATTTTCAATTTTAATTTTAAGAAATTGTATTTCCCAATAATTGTGTCTTTGGAATTAATCGAGTATACGTTTATGACATTATTCTGTTAAACTTATTGTTATTTTATATGATTGTCTGTGTACATACCGACGCTCCCTGTGCGACACGACTGGAGTGGTCTTGCAGTTGCGAAAGGCAGATTGGCGCGGTACACTGGAAGACCCTCGTATATTTCTTTAAGCTTGATTATGTACCGTTGTCATTTTACCCAGTTTTCCACTTTCTTATACATACTGTAATTTACAGTAATGATATTTACCATTTTGTTTTTAAACTTCAAACATTTGTTTTAGCAATTACATTTTTTAGGACAAGTGCCACCGAATTAGTGGAATGATTGTTTATGACTATATTTTGGTTACTTGATTGTTATTTTATAGGATGGTCGCAATAGGCACATACGCTTCCTGTACGACACGGCTGGATTTATATTGTAGTTGCGTTCACATGATCAGAAGGAATGCGAACGGTACAATATCAAGGTCAAAGAAATTAACAAAGACCTAACGGCACTGTGGCTCCGATCTAGCGAACACAACTACAAAGCCAATCCTGTTTTTAAACACTATATTGTATAGTTTATATTCTTTCGCACATTTACATTTATTTCGACATACCGTAACTTACTGTTTTGATATTCTCCATTTTTTTTTCAAAATTTTCGATTTCTGATTGAGAAAAATTTCATTTGTTCATAAAAGTGTCATTGGAGTTATTTGTGTGTACGTTTACGACAATATTTTATTAAGTTCTTGGGCATGTTATCGGATTGTCTCTATATGTATCTGCTTCTCCGGAGCGGCACGGCTCCTGTGGTCTTGCAGTAGCGTTCATTAGATCGGTACGTCACTGCTGTATGGCCTTTGTACGTATTTTTAACCTTAACATTGTACAGTATTAATTCTTTCATAGCCAAGTATTAAATTTTGTATGCTGTAATTCTCTGTTATGGTATGTTCGATTTGGCAGAATTATAAATTTTAGTTTTGGGATTTGTAATTCTTAGTATACGTGTCTATGGAAATAGATGAGTGTACATATATGACAATTTTCTGTCAAGGTTGTTGATAGATTATATGATTGTCTATATGACTGCTTACGCGTACGGTGCGACATGGCAGGATTGGCTTTGTAGTTGTGTTCGCTAGATCAGAGCCACAGTGCCGTTAGGTCTTTGTTAATTTCTCTGACCTTGATAATGTACCGTTCGCATTCCTTCTCTGTTTCCTGTTGATGTGTACATACTGTAATTTAATGTTACGATATTTATTTTTGAAATTATTAAGTTTCAAATTTTCAATTCCAGAAATTGTATCGTACATGAAAAGTGCCTTTGGAATTAGATTATCATACGTTTGTGACATTTTCATGTTAATAATATTGTTATTTTATGTGATTGTCTGTGCACGTACCTACGCATCCAGGGCAACATAGTTGGCGTGATCTTACAATGGCCTATGTTCATTTCTTTAACCTTGATATTGTACCCCTTTCTTTCTTTCACTATTTTCAACTTATTAGTACACACAGTAATATACTGTTGCGATTCTTTCGATATTTTCATAATTCCCAATTTCTAAAATCAGTCATTGTACTTTTCATGAACTGTGCCTTTGGAATTTGATGAGGGTACGCTTCTGATCATATGTTGTTGAATTCTTAGTTATTATATATGATAGTCTCCTTATGTACCTACACTGCCGGTGCGACAGCACTGGATTCGTCCGTTGTTGCGTTCGCTTGTTGATATACTAACGTATGCATTCTTTCGCATTCTTCCATTTATTTATATAAACTGCAATTTACTGTTTTAATACTTACGAATTTTTCCAAAATTCACAATTTTTAATATCATTCATTGTACATTTTATGAATAGTGTCTTCGGAGTCAGTTGAGTGTACGCTTATGTCATCAGTTCTCTATATTTGTTGATATTTTAAACGATTTTGGGTGTCCGTACCTACACTTCCGGATCGACACGGATGGAGTTCTCTTGGACTTGCGTTCGGAATATCGGCGCTACAGTGCTGTATGGTCTTTGATAATGTCATTGATCTTGACATTGAACTGTGTGCATTATTTCTCTGTATTCAGTTTTTATCTACATACTGTAATTTACTGTTATGATGTCTCCAGTTCTTTTCAAAATTTTCAATTTTTGGTTTAAAAAATTGTATTTATCAGTGAAAGTGTCTTTGGAGTTAGTCGAGTGTACGTTTATGCCAATATTATGATGAAACTTATTCTTATTTTACATAATACTCTTTATACGTACATACGCCTCAGGCGCGACGAGCCTGTTATTGTCTTGCTGGTGCGTTCCGCATATCGGACCGCCCCTACGGTATTATCTTCGTTAATTTCTCTGACCTTGATATTGTGCCGAATGCATTCTTTCGATATTAAATATTTATTCCTACATTCTGTGATCTACTGTTATGATATTTCCGGTTATATTCGAATCCTCCAATTTTTTTTTCAGAAATTGTATTTTTTAGGAGAAGTGAAAATATTACAGCAGTAACTTACGGTATGTACAAATAAATGAAAAACTGGGAAAAAATTCTTACTCTGCAATATCAAGGTTAAAAACATTATCGAAGACCATCCAGTAGTGTCGCTCCGTTCTGCCGTACGCAACTGCAAAGCCACTAAAGCCGTGTCTTTCTGGATGCATATGTGCTCATACAGGCAAACGTATGTAAAAACAGTAAATATAACAAAATATTATCAAAAACGTGCACTCATCTATTTCCAAGGTCACTGATCCTATAAAATACAATTTCTGATGTTAAACATTTGAAATTTTGAAAAGAATCGAAAATATTATAGAAGTACATGACAATACGTCGAAATAAATTGGAAACAGCGAAGGAGTGCAAACAGTACAATATCAGAGCTATAGAAGTTAACCAATACCATATTGCAGTCTCGCGTCTATCCACCGTACGCAACTACTTGCCCGATCCAGGCGTGTCGCTTTGGTAGCGTAGGAACGTATACAGACAATCATGTACAATAACCATAAATAAAACAAAATAATGTTGTAATCGTACACTATACTATTTTCAGGAACACCTTTACTGAGAAATACATGTTTTTCAAATTACGAACTGCAAATTATGGAAGAAATAGAAGATATCCGAAGAGACAATTGCAGGATGTATTTATAAATGGGAGACTGGGATGAAATCCATACGGAACCAAATCAGAGTTAACGAAATTGACGAAGACCATCCTGCAGTGCTGTTCCGACATACCGAAGGCATTGCAACTCCCGTCCACTCGTGTCGCTCCGGAAGCGTAGGTACGTGTACAGACAATCGTGTAAAATAACAATAAGTTTAACAATATAATGTCTTAAACGTGCACTGAACTAGTTCCAAAGACACTTGTATTAATGTATCCAATTTTTTAAACTAACAATAGAACTATAGAACTAAGAATTTCGAAAAAAATTGTAATGAACATAACAGTAAATTTTTATATTTATATACAAATACTGCAAACAGTAATGTTGCGCTATCTGCCGTACATCATTCATTGATCGAATATTATATCAGGAGGTCAAGCCATTGTAGAACTTTACCCAATCGTATACAGTCTAACTTTTTACCGTAGGCCATTCTTTCCGAGAAGCAAGCCCGCTACATACAGGGCATTACTTCGTGTTGCGAGAAGCAAATTAGTAGACATTTTAGAACCTCAATTTCGTGTATGCATAAGAAGAACGGAACTCAGACTGATCATGAACATTACCGCCGCCTTTGAGAGTGGAACGGCCAAGTGAATAACTTCACCTATCCTGTGATTCCGAGAGTCAAACAAGGTATTCCGGTATAAAATCCATTAAACTGTACTAGCAATAGGCACGTTACATCACGGTATGAATATTAATGGAGGGAGTCCAACTGTCTGAGAACGATACCAATTCGAATAAAGTCATTCGTTTTACCCAATTCCTTACATTCTGGGATCGCAACACGCTGCAGCAATTGTGTTCCTTAGTTTTTACGTGATCAAATTATTAGACATTTTAGCAGACGGATACATTGTTTTCGTGCATATATAGGGACATCGAGGGCAAACCGTTCGACGACGTAGCTACTTTCTTTGAGAGTGGCACAGCTACGTCAATACGTTCAACTATCCTGTGATACCGGTAGTCAAACCAGGCATTCTGTGAGTACAACCCCTGTACAACATTGGCAATAGACCCTCGAATTCTCGGCATTAGCTCTAAAGTGGGCGGTCTTATCGTGAGTGGCCGACACGTATTGGTATAGACACAAACACATTACCGAAGGCTTTACCTTCGTTGCAGCTAACCTGCCGTATCAGAATTATAGCTTCGTGATACGGGAAACAAATTAGTATGCATTTGAGTGACAGGCATCTTAATTTCACGTTTCAATTCGAATATCGATGGACAAACCGTATGATCACGATGACACCTTCCTTGAGTATCGAACAGCTATGCAAATAGCTTCACCTCTCGTTCGATTCCGAGATTCAAATGCGGTACTTCGGGAGTAAATCCGCTGAACAGTATTGGCAATAGACACCGTAACTCACGGTTTGAATATTAAAATAGAGCGCCAAACCGTTTGATAACGTTACTAATTGCTATAAAGTCAATCGCTTTACCGAAGGCCATACCCTCCGATATTCTAAGCTGCTGTATCGGCAGTCTAAATTCGTGTTGCAGGAAACAACCTATTATTCCTTTTAGTGACAGGCACCTTCATTTCAGGTATGAATGAGGAGATCGATTGGCATACTGTTCCATAACGATACTACTTTCTGTGAGATTCGCACAGCTAAGTAATTAGCGTCACCTATCCCGCGATTCCGAGATTCGATGCGGGTATTACAGGACTGAATTCGCCGTTTTGTATAGGCAATGGACACCATAATTCAAGTTATGAATATTTAAGTAGGGAGTGAAACCGTTGCAGAATATTACGAATTGGAATAATGTCCATCTTTTTACCGAATATATTACCATCCTAGAACATATCACGCAGTAGCGAGTGTCGCACTTAGTGCTCACGAAAACAAGTTAGTAGATATTTTAGCAGACGGACACCTTATTTGCATGTTGAAACAGAATAATTGGGAATCCAACCCTTCTAGAAATTCCCCACCTTCTTTGGGAGTCGAATGACTAAGCCTATTGCTGCACCTATCATATTATTCGATTGTCTAAGCAAGTATTCCGGGAGTCAATCCGCTGGGCAGTATTGAAAAGGGACACATTATTCCACGGGTTGAATATTAAGCAAGAGCGTCACCGCGTATGAGAACATTACCAATTTGTATCGATGTCTAACATTTACCGAAAGCCTTACCTGCAGTGAATCTTACTCGCTTCATAGAGAGTAGAACATTCTGTTCAGTAGAAGAAATTACGATAAGTTATAGTGACCGGCACCTTAATTTCATGAATAAATTAGAAGATCGAGAGTCAAATCTTTCGCGAACTTTACCACTTCCCTTTAGAATCAAACGGCTACGTTAATAGCATCAGCAATCGTATGATTCGGAACGTCACTTGAGGATGGTGGAGACCGTTACCACCACCTTTGTGAATCGCACAGCTGAGTCACTAGCTTCACTTACTCCATGATTCCGAGAGCTATACCAAGTATTCCTGGAGTAAATCCGCCGTACATCATTGTCATTGGACACCCTATTTCAGGCTATAGATATTAAGCTGCAGAATCGAACCTATGTATAACGATACCAATTTGTATATAGTCAAACATTTCCCGAAGGCCTTTCCTTCCGTAATGCTAACACACTGTATAGAGAGCATAACTTCGTGTTCACAGAAGGAAGTTAGTATGCACTTTAGACACTGACACCTTAATTTCATTTCCGAATTTCAATATCTCGGTTCAAGGCGTTCGGGAATGTTGCCACCTTTTTGAGATTCGAAAGGCTAAGTCAACAGCTTCTCCTATCCTGTGATTCAGAATGTAAAACCAGGTTTCCGGGAGTCAATCCAATGAAAAGTATTGGCAATAGACTCCTTATCTCGTTGTATGATCATTAAAGTAAAGAGTGCAACCGTCGGAGAACATTACCAATTCCGAGAAAGTCGTTCCTTTTACCGAATACTTTACGTTTCAAAATCACAACCCGCTATAGCGTGTGTCCTGCTTAATGTTCGCTGAAACATATTAATTGACATTTTAGCGAACGGACATCACATTTTCGAGTATATGTATAGACACCAGGTCTCAATGCTTTCGAGAACGTTACCACCTTCTATGAGATCCGAATGACTAGGATATTAGCTTCACATATCCTGTGTTTTCGTGTGTCAAACCAGGTATTCCAATAGTAAATCGAATGAACAGTATTGGCAATCGTATCGTTAGATCACGATTTGAATATTATGGTATGCCTAACCCAAACCGTTTGATAACGTTACCAATTTGCGTAAAGTCAAACGTTTTACGGATACCCTTCCGCGAACCATACCCGCTGCATCGAGAGTATAACTTCGTGTTCAGAGAAGCATATTGGTCTACATTTTAGAGACGGGCACCATTATTCCGTGCATGAATTACAATATCGAGGGTCAAACAGTTGCAGATCTGTACCACGTTCGCTAAAAGTCGAACGGCTAAGACAATAGCTTCTGCTATACTGCGTTTCCTAAAGTTAATCCAGGTGTTCGGGGAGTAAATCCGCTGACAGTATTGGAAATACACACCTTAAATGACGGTTTGATATTAAAGTAGTTCGTCAATCCGTTTGATAGCGTTACCAATTGGAATAAAGTAAAATGTTTTACAGGAGGGCTTATCTTCGGCGAACTCCACCACCTTCATCGAGAGTATTAATTCGTGTCGAGAGAAAGATATGAATATTTATTTCAGTGACGGCTACCTTAACTTCATGTATGAACTAGAAGGTCGGGTGTCAAAACGTGCGATATCATTACTATCTTCGGTGAGAGGTGAACTACTAAGTGAATAGCTTCACCTGACTAGAGATTCCGAGAGTCAAATTAGGTATTCCGTAATTAAATTCCCAGCCCACTATTGGCAAGAGACACCTTACCTAACGGAATGAGTATTAAAGTAAGGAGTCAAATCGTCGTAGAATATTACCAATTTGTATAAAGTCATTGTTTTACCGTATACCTTACCTTCTTGGATTATTTCCCCTGTAGGCAGTATCTTGCTTAGTGCTCGCGAAATCAAATTGGTAGCCATTTTATCAGACGGGCACCTTATTTTCATGTATGAATGGAGAGATGGAGAGTCAAGCAGTCATCCAACGATCAAAGCATCTTTGAGTGCCGAACTGCGAAGCCAATTGCTTCACCGATCCTGCGATTCGGAGAGCCATACCTGATACTTCGGGTGTAAATGCGCTGAAGTGAGTTGGCAATCGACACGTTGAATCACGGCTTGTGTATTAAAGTAGAGCGTGAAGCCGTTTGAGAAAGTTAGCGGTTGGCATAAAGTCAAACGTTTTACAGAATACGTTACTCTCGGAAAGCTTAAACCGCTATATCGAGGGAATGACATTGTGTGACAAGAGCAAGTTACTAAACACTTTAGTGGCGCGCACCTGACCCTGTTCATTAATATTCGAGCCATAAATTATGGTAACTATTGCCAATACTGTACCGCGGATTTACACATGGAATACCCGGTTTGGCTCTTAACATCACAGGTTGGGGGAAGCAATTGACTTAGCTGCACGACTCTCAGAAAAGATGGCAACGTTCTCAAACGGTATGACCACCTATCATCTTACTTATATTTGAAACTAAGTCAATTGCTTCCCCCAACCTGTGATTTCGAGAGTCAAACCAGGTATTGCATGTGTAAATCCGCGGAACGGTATTGGAAATAGATACCATAATTTATGGCCCGAATATTAATGAACAGGTTAAACCGTTGTAGTACGATACCTGTTTCTAAAGAGTCAAACGCATTACCGAAGGCCTTACTACCGGGAAACTACAACCGCTGCATCAGGTGTATAACTTCGAGTTGAGATAAGCAGTTTAGTATACATTTTAGTGAGGAGAACCCTAATTTCATGCACGAATCAAAAGGTCTAGGATCGTACGGCTCGAGAACGTTACCACCTTCAGTGACAGACGAACGTCATACCGTGTGAGAATGTAAATAATTGCTATAAAGTCAAACGCGATACCGAATGCCTTACCGTGCGAGAAGGTAGCACGCCTTACCGAGAATTTGGCTACGTATTTGGGGAAACACATTAGTACACACTATAGTGACGGCACCATAAATTCATGCGTGAAGGAGAAGATTGAGGGCGAAACCAACCGAGAACGTTGGCACCTTCTGTGAGAGACGAACGGCTAAGTCAATAGCATCTCCTATCCTGATATTCCGAGATGGATACCACGTATGCCGGGAGTAAACCCTCTGAACAGTATTGGGAGTGGACACCTTAAATCACGGTATAAGTCATAATATAGAGATTCGAACCATCGTACAACGATACCTACTGGTATAGGGTCAAACGTTTTACCGAAATCCTTACTTTCCGCAAATCTTACGCGCTGTATCGAGGGTATAACTTCGTGTTCAGGGACTGAAGTTACTATACACTTTAAACTCGTGGACCTTAGTTTGATGTGTGAACTAAAAGATCGAATGCCAATCCTTTCGTGAGCGTTACCGTCGTCTTTGAGGTTCGATGGCTTATTCAGTAGCTATAACTATCATGCGATTCCGACGGTCAGACCAGGTATTCCGGAAGTCAATCCACAGAGCAGTATTACCAATGGACGCGTTCATTCACGGCATGAATATTAAAGTAGAGCGACAAGCCTTTGTAGATCACTAACTATTGTTATAGTGCCAAACACTTTACCGCAGGACTTACCTTCCGAGACCCATGTCGTTTTAGCGATTGGCTTGCTCAGTGTTCACTGGAACAAATTTGTAGACAGTTTGATACACGGACACCTTATTTGCATATATGAATAGGAGGATCGAGGGGCAAACGGTGTGAGAACTTTTCCACCTTCTTCTATAGTACAACAACTAAATCTGTGGGTACTCATATCATGTCATTCCGAGAGTAAGATTTCGTACTCCTGGAGTGAATGCACAGAACAATATTACCAATAACCGCTATAACTCACGGAACAAATATTAACGTGGATAGTCAATTTTTTGTCGAACGTTACATATTGTTGTATCGTCAAACTTTTTATCGATGACCTTACCCTCCGATACCCTATCCTGTTGTATAAAATGTCTAAATTCGTATTATAAAATACAATCTGTTATTCCTTTTAGTGACGGGCACCTTCATTTCATGAATAAGATCGATATGCATGCTTGTCCAGAACTTAACAAATTTCTATTAGATTCGCACACCTAAGTCAATGGCTTCACCTATCCTGTGAATCCGAGTTTGGAACCCGGTATTCCGGGAGTGATTCCGCTGGACAGTATAGGCAATAGACACCTTAAATTGAGTTATGAATATTAAAGTAGGTAGTCAAATCATTGGAGAACATAACTAGATGGTATAAAGTCAAAGATGTTACCGGATACCTTACCATCCAAGAACCTAATCCGCTGGGGCAAGTGTCTTCGCCAGTGCTCACGGAAACAAACTAGTAGACATTTCAGCAGACGGACACCTCTTTTTCATGTATGAATAGAATAATAGGGAGTAAATCCGTTCATGAACGTTCCCACCTTCTTTGGGAGTCGAACGGCTAAGTATATAAATGCACTTATCCTGTGATTGCGATCGTCTTAAAAGGTGTCCCGGGAGTAAATCCACTGAACAGTATTCGCATTAGACACCCCAAAACACGCGTAGAATAACAAAGTAGAGCCACTATCCGTTTGAGTACAATGCCAAGTGGTATACAATTATACGATTTACGGAAGATCTTACACTCCAAAATCAAACGCGCCGTATCGAGAGTATAACATTGTGATCAGTGGAACGAATTATTATACCTTTTAGCAACGGCACCGTAAATTCTTGTATGAATTAGAAGATCGAGGAACAAACCGTACGAGAACATTGCCACCTTCTACGAGAGACGAACGGCTAAGTTAATAGCTTCACCTATCCAGTGATACGGAGCGCCAGACCAGGTATTCCGGTAGTCCATCCGCTGTACACTATTGGAAATAGACACCTTAATTCATGATTTGAACACTAAAGTAGTGCGTCAAACCGTTTGATAGCGTTAGCAATTGGTATAAAGTCAACCGTATTACCGCAGGCCTTATATTCGGAGAACCTCGCCGGTTTCATGGAGAGTATTAGTTCGCGTTCAGAGAAAGAAATTGGTATTCATTTCAGTGACGGGCACGATGACTTCACGTATAATGTAGAAATCGAGGGTCACACTGTTCAAGGACGTTACCGCAATCTTTGATGTTCGAACGGCAAAGCCTATCACTTCACCTACCCCATGATTTAGAGAGTCAAACTACGGTTTGAATAGTAAAGAATTGCGTCAAACCGTTTGAGAGCATTACCAATTGAAATAAAGTCAAACAGTTTACAGATGGCCTTACCTACGGAGAAGCAAACCCGCTGTTCCGAGAGTATAACTTCGTGATAAGAGGAAGAAATTAGTCTTCATTTTAGTGGCGAGCACCTTAACTTCATGTATAAATTAGAAGATGGAGGGCAAAACCGTACGGGAACGTTATCGCCCTCTTTGACTGTCGAACGCCTAAGACAAATGCTTCTCATATCATGTGATTCCGAAAGACAAAACGGGTACTCTGGGAGAAAATCGGTTGTACCGTAGATGCTTCAAAAGACCTACTTCCCAGTATAAATATTAAAGCACAGTGTCACACATTTGTGCAACGTTCCCTATTGGTATAGAGTCACGCATTCTACCGAAGACATCAACCTCCGAGAAGCTAACCGGCTGCATCGTGTGTATAAATTCGCCGTTAGAGAGATAGAGTATTGTACATCTTAGTGTCGTGCAACTTACTTCCATGTATGAATTACTGGATAAAGTGTCAAATCGTTTCAGAACGTTTCCACCAGCCTTGAGAATCGGGCGGCTAGGTCTATAGCTTCTCCAATCCAGCCATTTCCAGGGTCAGACCGTGTATTCCGGGAGAAAGTCTGATGAACAGTATTGGCAATACACAGATATAATTCGCGGTATGCATTTGAAAGTTGAGCGGCAAACTGTAGGAGAACTTTACCAATTGGTTTGACAACAAACATCTTCACGGTCACCGTACTTTCCATGATTCAAGCCCGGTGTATCGAGGGTATAACTACGTGCATATAGAAGAAAATTTGTATTCATTTAAACGACGGATACCTAAATCTCGTTGGTGAATAAGGAGATTGCGAGGTAAACCGTTCGAGGACGTTATCACCACCTTTGAGATTCGCACAGCTAAGTGAGTTCCATCACCGATCCTGCTATTCCGATAGTCATGCCAGGTATTTCTGTAGTATATACAAAGAACAGTATTGGCAATAGACGCCTTATTTCACGGTTTGCATATAGAATCAGCCAGTCAAGCCGTTGTAAAGCGTTAGCTATTGGTATAGAGACAAACACCTTACGGATAGCCCAACCGTCGGAGACGGTACAATGCAGAACCGAGAGTATAACGTCGTATTCATGGGATGAAATTAGTGAACATTTTTGTGACGGGGACCATAATTTCATTATGAATATGGAGATCGATCGTTAAACCGTTCGAGAGAATTACCACATTCTTTGAGATTTAAACGACTTCGTCCATAGCTTCATACATCCAGTGATTTCGAAAGTCAAACTAGTTATTTCATGAATAAATGCACAGTACAGTATTCGCAATAGATACCTTAATTCGCGGATCGTATATTAATACAGTACGTCACACCGATGTAGAACGTTACATATTGGTATACTGTCAAACTTTTTACCGAAGGCCCTGCCTTTGGAGACCATATTCCGTTGGATAGAGAGTATTAGTTCGTGTGCAGAAAAGGAAATTAGTATACACTTTAGTGACATGCACCTTAATTTCCGATATGAACAGGAAAATCGATAGTAAAACCTTCCAACAACGTTTACACCTTTCTTGCGAGACTCATAGCTAAGGCAATATCTTCACGTATCCTGAGCCAAATTCCAAGAGCCAAACAAGTTATTCCGCGAGTATATTCAATGAACAGTATCGGCAACAAACGATTCACTTCACGGTATGAATATCAAAGTAGGGAGACAATCCGTTCGACTACGTATTCAATTGCTATACAGTAAAACGTTTTACCGAAGACCATACTTTCCACGAACGTAGCTGGCTGTATCGAGAGAGTAACCTCCTGTTCAGAGATATAGATTAGTACACATTGTAGTGCGGGGCACCTTAATTTCATGTATGAATACGATGATCAAATGTCAAACCGCTGGTGAACGTGACGACCTTTCTTGTGTGTCGGACAGAGCTTAGTTGGTAGCTACACCTATCCTGTGATACCGAGAGTCACAAAAAGAACCCCTGGTGAAAAGCCGCAGAACTGTTTTGCAGTATACACCATTATTCACGGTATGAATACTGAAGAACAGTGTCCAACTGTCGGAGATCATTATCAATTCGTACAAAGTCACCTTTTTCACCGAATACAGTATTGTTTGAGAATATAGCATGCTTCTGCGAGTGCGGTACTTAATGCTCAAGGAAACAGATCACTACACGTATTAGCTGTCGGAAATGTATCTTTCATGTATGAATATCAAAACGACTGCAAAACCGTTTCTGAACTTTACCCACTTCTTTCTGAGTCGAACGGCTATGTCAATAGCTTCACCTATCCAGTGATTCCCAGCGTCAAACCAGGTGTCATTGGAATAAAACCACTGATCATTATTGCCACAAGACACCTGAATTCAAGGTTTGTACAGTGAAGTAGTGCGTCAAAGCGTGTGGGAGCATTGTCAATTACTATAAAGTATAACACTTTACCGATGGCCTAACCTTCGGAGAAGATAAGCCGCTGTTTCGAGAGTATAACATCGTGCTCAGAGAATGTAATTAGTACCCATTTTAGAGGTGGGGTACCTTAATTTCAATTATGAATAAGAAGTTCGAGAGTCAAACAACTGGAGAACGTTATCACCTTTTCTGAGAGTTGCACATATCTATGTCAATAGCCTCATCTATCCTGTGGTACCGAGAGTCAAACAATGTACTCCGGGATTAAATCCACTGATCTGTACTGGCAATAGACAAATTAAATCACGTACAGAATATTATGGTTGAAAGTGGAACCGACGGAGAACATTACCAATTGGAATTAAGTCCTTCCTTTTATCCAATATCTTACCTTCCGAGAAGCCAAACCGCTGCAGCGATTGCGTTGCATCGTTTTCAGGTGATCAAGTTAGTAGACATTCTAGCAGACGGACACATTATTCTCATGCGTATATACGAATATTGTGGGCAAACCGTCCGTGAATGTTTCCGCCTTCCTTGAGAGTCGAACAGCTAAGTGAATAGCTACATCTGTCCTGTGATTCTGATACTCAAGCCAGGTTGATCGGGAGTAAATCCGACGTATTATATTGGAAATGGACACCTTTGTTCGCGGTTAGCATAATACAGTGGAGCGTCAAACCGATTGAGAACGTTACAAATTCGTATAAAGTCACACATCCCACCGAAGACATTACCAGCCGAGAAAATAACCCGCTGTATCGAGTGTATAACTTCGCGTTTCGGGAAACAAATTAGCATTCATTTTAGTGGCGGGCAGCAGAATTTCAAGTATGAGTTAAAAGATCGAGGGTCAAATCGTTCCAGAACGTTACCACCTTCCTTGAGGTTCAAACTGTTAACTCAATAGCTTCACGTATCCTGTGATTCCGAGCGTCAAATCAGGTATCCCTGTAGTAAACTCCGCTGCACGGAATTGGACAATGGAGACTTCAATTCACTGTATGAGTATTAATGTAGGAGTCAAACTGACGGAGAACACAACACATACCCAAAAAGTCATTTCTTTCACCGAATGCCATTCCTTCAGAGAACTTAACCCGCTGTAGCGAATGTCATGCTTAATGTGGACTGTAATATATTATTTGGCATCTTAGAGAGCGAACACCACATGATTGTGCGTCAATATCACCATCGAAAGTCAAAGCGTTGCAGAACGTTACCACCTTCCTTGGGAGACGAACGGCTAAGCCCATAGCTTGACCTATTCCAATATTCTAAGAGTCAATCCATGTATCCCTGGAGTAAATGCTACTAATTTAATTCCTTCAATAATGAACAAGACACTTGCTGCAGCGGGTTGGGCTTCTCGGAACGTATGGCCTTCTGTAAAAAGTTTGACGCCATACGAATAGGTAACGTTCTACAAAGATTTGACTTGCGACTTTTATATTCAAACCTTGCATCAAAGCGTCTACTGCCAATACTGTTCAGGGGATTTACTCACGGATTACCTAATTTGATCCTCAGAATCACAGGATAGCTGATGCTACTGTTATAGCCGTTCGTCTCTCACAGAAGGTAGTAACGTTAGCCGATCGACCCTACAGGAAGGTAATATCGTGCTCGAGAGGTTTGACCCTAGATCTACTTATTCTTGCATGCAATTAAGATTTCCGATACTAAGATATATACTAATTTATCTCCCTGATCGCGTGGTAATACTTTCGATACAGTGGGTTTGGTTCACGAAAAGTAAGGCCCTCGGTGTAATGTTTGACTCTCAACCAATAGGAATCCTTCTGCAACGGTTTGACTCTGCAAATGTTCAGCAATTATGCAAATACTGTTCAGCTGATTTACTCACGGAATAATTGGTTTTATTCTGGAGTTCACAGGATGGGTGTAGCTAATGACTTATCCGTTCGATCCTCTAGAGTGTGGTACCGTTCTCGGACTGTTTGACCGTCTATAGTGTAATTCATACAAGAACCTACGATGCCAAACACTAAAATGTTTACTAATGTGTTTCCCTGATCACGAAGTAATACCCTCGATACAGAGGATTAAACATTCGCAGGTTAAGGTCTTCAGTAAAATGTTTAACTCTATACCAATTGGTAAGATTCCCAAATGGAGTGACGCTCTACTTTAATATTAGAACCGCTAATTGAGGTTCGTAATGCCAAAACACATCAGCGGACGATTTCCCGGTACACCTGGTTTGACACTCCCAACCACACGATAGGTGAAGTTATTGACTTATCCGTTCGTCTCCCATAGAAGTCGGCGACCCTCTCGAACGGTATGACCCTCGATCCTCTCATTCAGACTTGATGTCAATGTGCCCGTCACTGAAATCTCCACTAATTTGTTTTTCTGAGCGCGAAGTCATTCTCTCCATAGAGCAAGTTAGGTTCTCGGAGGGTAAGGTCTTCTGTAGTATGTTTGACATTATACTAATCGGTAACGTTAGACAAGGGTTAGTCTCGGTTCTTTTGTATTCAAACCATGAACTAAAGTGTTCATTGCCAATAGTCTACAGCGGATTGACTCTCGGAATCGATGTATGGTTGAAGGCCGTCCGTTTCTCAACAGATGGTCGTAATTTTTTGGAGAGGTTGGACCCTCGTGCGTTTAATTCAGGCATGAAATTAAGGTGTTCGACACTAAAATGTATAGCACTCCGTACCTCTGAACACGGTGTTATACTTTCGACACAGCTGGTCAGTTTTTCGGCGGGTAAGGCATTCTGAAAGAAGATTGATCCTACACGTATTGGTTACGATCTACAAAGGCATAATGGCCTGCCCTAATAGTCAAACCGCGAATTGAGATTTCTATAGCCAATACTGTAAAGCGCATTTACGCCCGGAATATCAGGTTTAGCTTTCGGAATCACAGGATACTTGAGGCTATTGGCTTCGCCGTTCGTGTCTCACAGAGACTGGTAACATTCTCGAATTGTTTGACCCTCGATCTTCATATTCATACATGAAATTAGGGTGCGCGTCACCAAATTCAATATTAATTCGTTACTCTCAACAAAAAGCAGGACGATTCCTGCCGCCGGTTATGTTTATGGAAGTTAAGGTGGTCTGTAAAAAGAATGACCTTTTACCAACATGCAAAGGTCACCTACGGCTTGACTCTTTACCTCAGTATTCATGACGTGTATTAAGATGTCTCTTGGCAACACTGAAGGTGGAAATGTTCTGGAACAGCTTGACCTTAGATCTTCTAATTCATACACGAAGATAAGGTCAGTGATTACATCACTGTAATGAATACTAATTTAATTTTCTGAACAATAAGTAATAATCTCGATGCAACTGGTTAGGCTTTCGGCGTGTAAGTTCTCCAGTAAAGCGTTTGACTTCATACGAATTGGAAACGTTCTCCAACTGTTTGACGCGCGATCTTCTCATTCATACATGATATCAAGTTGCCCCCCTCTAAAGTGTATAGTTATTTGTATCTCTGAGCACGAAGTTAATTTCTCGATACTCTGCGATAGTATCTGGTATGGTAAGGTCATCGGTAAAGAATATGACGTTGTACAAATTGGTAACGTTCTCAGACGGTTTGACGCTCGATCCTCTTATTCGTAACTGAAATTAAGGAGCCCGCCACTAGAATATAAACTAATTTGTAACTCTGAACGCGAAGGTATACTATCGATGCAGCGGGTTAGTTTCTCGGAGGGTAAGGTCGTTGCTAAGACGTTTGACATTATACCAATTGGTATCGCTCTCAAACAGTTTGCCGCTCTATACTAATATTCAAACTGCGAAAGAAGGTGTCAACTACCAATTCTGTTTCGAGGACTTACTTCTCGGTTTTCCTGGGTGGACCCTCGGAATCAGGGGATAGGTGAAGTTATTCACTTGGCCGTTCCATTCTCAAAGGGGGCTGTAATGTTCATGATCAGTCTGTGTTCCGATCTTCTAATGCATACACGAAGTTAAGGTGCCCGTCACTTAAATGCCTACTAATTTGCTTCTCGCAACAGGAAGTAATACCCTCAATAAAGCGGGCTTTCTTCTCGGATGGAATGGCCTCCGGTAACAAGTCGGCCTGTATTCGAATGGGTAAAGTTCTAGAATGGCTTGACCTCCTGCTACAATATTCGAACAGTGAATGATGGTACGGCAGATCGAGAAACACTACTGTATGGTCTCCGTTAATTTCTTAAGACATGATGTTAAACCGCAAGCTATTCGTTCTCATTTTTATATTTATATACAAATACTGCAATTTACTGTTAATATCATTACAATTTTTTTCGAAATTGTCTATTTATAGTTGAAAAAATTGTATTTCTGAATACAAGTGCCTTTGGAATTAGTGCAGTGCACGTTTATGACATTATTTTGTTAAACTTATTGTTATTTTACATGATTATCTGAATACGTATCTATGCTTCGTGAGCGTCACGAATAGAGTGGTCTTGCAGTGTCATTCGGTATATCGGTGAGACACTACTGCGTGATTTTCGATAATTTATCTATCCACGATACGGTACCGTATGCATTGTTTCCAGTCTTCCATTTATTTATACATGCTGTGACTTACTGTTATGATATTTTCAATTTGTTTCAAAATTTTCCACCATTAGTTAAAAAAATTTGTTTACTAGTAAAAGTGTCATTGGAACTTGTTGAGTCTTCGTTAGTGACAGTATTTTATTAAATATAATGTTATTTCATATGATTGACTGTACACGTCGCTACGCCGTTTGTGCGACACGACTGGCGAGGTCTTGTTGTAGCGTCCGACAGAACGGATCGATCCTGCTGAATGGTCTTAGTTAGATCCTTTAACCTTAATGTTGTTCCGTATGCAATCTTTCGCAGTCTTCCATTTATCCCTACATGATGTAGTTCACATTTATGATATTTTCCATGTTTTTCAATGCTTTCAATTTTGTTTTAAAAAACAGTATTTCTTAATAAATATTTCTTTTGTGTTATGTGAGTTTAGGTTTTTGACAATATCATGTTAAATTCTCTGTTATTATATATGATTGTCTATATACGTACCTACGCTGCCAAATATACACGACTAGAATGGTCTTCTAGTTTCATTCGGCATATCAATGCTACACTACTGCATGATTTTCGATAATTTATCGATCCACGACTCTGAACCGTATGCATTGTTTCCCAGTCCTCCATTTATTTATACGTACTGTAATTTACTGTTTTGTTATGTTCGGTTTTTCTCATAGCTTCTAATTTCTAAATTCACAAATTTCTTCGTAGTAATGGTGCCTTTGGAATCAGTTGAGTGTACGTTTATGACATTATTTAAGACAATTTGTTGCCTGTATTATTTGATTGCCTGTACACGATCCTACGCTGCCGGTGCGACACGAATGTGGATGCGTTGTAGTTGCGTAGGCAGATCGAAGCGGCACAACTGGATGGTCGTCGTTAATAACTTTAAAAATAATGTCGTACCGTATTCAGTCTTTCGCAATTCTCTGTTTATCTAGAAATACCGTAATTTACTATTACGATATCCTTAATTTCCTCCGATGTTTCCAATTTTTATTTAAAATATTGTATTTCTTACTAAAAGTATCTTTGGATCTATTTAAGTGTACAATTATGATAATATTTTGCTGTACATACTGTCATTTCATACGGTTGCCTGTATGCGCACCTACGCTTCCGCAAAGACAGGGCTGTAGTGGCTTTGCAGTTGCGTACGACAGATCGGAGCGACACTACTGGATGTTCATCGATAATGTTTTTAACCTTGATATTGCACAGTAAGAAATTTTTCTCAGTTTTTCATTTATTTGAACATACTCTAAGTCACTACTGTGATATTTTCGCTTCTCCTAAAAAATACAATTTCTGAAATAAAAAATTGGAGCGTTTGAATAAAATCGAAAATATCATGGCAGTAGGTCACATGATGTAATAATAAATAGTGAATATCGAAAGGATGCATTCGGCACAATATCAAGGTTAGAGAAATTATCGAAGATAATACCTTAGTGTAATTCCGATATGCCGAACGCACCTGCAGGACCATAACAGACAATTGTGTAAAGTAAAAATAAGTTTCATCCTAATATTCGCATAAACGTACAGTCGACTAATTTATAAGACACTTTCGACGATAAATACAATTTCTGAAAATAAAAATTTGAAATTTTCAATGAAATTGAAAATATCACAACAATAAATTACGGTATGCATAAATAAATGGAATGCTGGGAAAAATGCATACTGTACAATCTCAAGACTAAAGAAATTAACTTAGACCAACCAACAGTGCCGCTTAGATTTGCGGTGCGCAACATGAAGACCCCTACAGCCGCGCTGTTCCGGAAGTGTGGGTACCTATACACACAATTGTATAAAATAACAATAAGATTAAAAAACTGATATCACACTCGCACACTGAACTAATTCCAAAGTCAGTTTTACAGAAAATTACAAATTTTTAGACTAAGGATTAAAAGTTTTTAAGATAATTGTAAATATCAATTCAATAAATAAGAGTCTGCATAAATAAATGGAAGGCTGGCAAAAAATTCATACTGTACTACATCAAGGTTAAGGAAATTAACAAATTCCATCCAGTAGTGCCGCCCCAATCTGCTGTACGCAACTGCAATACGTCGCCAGTCGTCCCGATCCGGCATCGTAGTTAGGTATACAGACCATGAGAAAATAACGTAAGATATAACAAACTATTGTCATAAACGTACACTTAACTAATTCCAAAGAAACATTTCCTACGAAATACAAATGTTTAAACTGAACCTGTAAATTATGAAAAAAGTCGAAGAACCATAACCGTGATATACAGCATGTATAAATAAATGGAAGACTGGGAAGAGATCCAAACGGTATAGTATTATGGTTGAAGGAATTAACGAAGCTCATAGAGTAGTGTCGCTCCGATATACCGATCGCAATTACTAGACCACTCCACTCGTGTCGCGCTGTAATCATGGTACATATACAGACAATCATATGAAATAACAATAAGTTTAACATAATATTGTCATAAACGTAAACTCAAATAACTCAAATAACTCAAAAGACAATATTATTAAGGAATACTATTCTGAAAATTGAATATTGACAATTTTGAATAAAAATCGAAGATATGAAAGCAGTCAATTACAGTATTATTAAATAAATGGATGTCCGGGATTAAATGCACACCATACAAAATTATGTTTAACGAAATTAACTACGACCCTCCAGTAGTGCCGATTCGATCTGTCGTACGCAAATATAGGACATCGCGATTAGTGTCTCTTCGGCAGCGTTGGCACGTTCACAGACAACCGTATAAAATAACAATATGTATATCAAAATATTGGCATATACGTACACGCAACTATTTCCAGATACAATTTTACTAAGAAATACAATTTTTGAAATTATCAACTGGAATTTTGGAAGAAATCGGAAATATCAAAACAGTTAATAACGATATGTAGTATTAAACAGAAAAACGAAAAAATTGCATACGTTACGTTACCATGATTAAGGAAATTAACGAATACCAGCCAGTATTGTCGCTCCGATCTGCGAACACAACGGCAAGTCCACTTTTGTCTTGTCGCACCGGATGTGTAAGTACGCATAAAGGCACTAATATAAAACAACAATAAGATTGGCAAAATATTGTCATAAACGTACACTCACATAATTCCGAAGACACATTTACTGAAAAATACAATTTTTGGTATTCACAATTGGATATTTTGAAGTAAATCGGAAATATCATACGTGTAAATTGCAGTACGTAGAAATAAATAGAAAACAGCGAAATGTGTTTACGGTACAATATCAAGGTTAAAGAAGTTAACGTACATCATACTCTAGTTCCGCTCCGATCTACCTAACGCAAATACAGGATCTCTCCAGCCGTGTCGCTCCGACAGAGTAGGCACTTATACAGACAATCATATAAAATAATAGTATTTTTAACAAGATAATGTCATAAACGTACACTCGACTGATTTCAAAGGCACCTTTACTAAGAAATACAATTTTTTTTACATAAAAATTATAAATTTCGAACAAGAACGAAAATAGAACAACAGTAAGTTGCAGTACCTATAAATAAATAGAAAACAGGGACAGAATGCATATGGTACAAAATCAAGTATAAGGAATTGACTGAAACCATACAGTAATGCAGCTTCGAGCTGCCATGTCAACTACAAGACCTCGATATAACTTCATCTAACCAGTGATAGCATGAGTATAAACAGTTATTCCGGGTGTAAATGCGCTGAACAGGATTGGCAAAACACACCTAAATTCACGGTATGAGTATTAAAGTGCAATGTCAATCCGTTGTAGAACGTTACATATAGGTATAGGGGTCAAACGTTTTCCCGAAGGCCTTACCATCCGAGGACCAAATCCTCTGTATCGAGAGTATAACATCGTGTTGAAGGATGCAATTTAGTATGCATCTTAGTGACAGGCCCCGTAATTTTATGTATTATTTAGAAGATCGAGGGTCAATTCGTTACAGAACGATACCACCCTCTTTGAGATTCGGAAGGCTAAGTCAATAGCATCACTTATCCTGTGATTCCGATAGTTATTCCTGGTATTCCGGGAGAAAATCCGCTGAATACCATTGAAAATAAAAACTTTTATTCACGGTTGGAATATTAAAGCAGGCCGTCAAGCCGTTATATAGCTATACATGCTGGTATAGGGTCAAACTTCTTACAGAGTGCTTACCCTCCGAAAGACAAGTCCGCTGTATTGAGAGTATAACGCCGTGTTCATAAGTACAAACTAGTATACATTTAAGGGAGGAGCACCTTAATTACATGTATTTATGAAAAGACCGAGTGTCTAACCGCTCGAGAACCTTAACACCTTACGTTAGAGACAAACAGCTAAGTCAGTCGCTTCACCTATCCTGTGATTCTGAGAGTCAAACCAGGTATTCAGTGAGTAAATCCGCATATGATTATTGCCAATTGACACCATCATTCGCGGTTTGCATATTAATGTACAGACTCCAGCCGTCCTAGATCGTTACCTGTTGGTTTAGAGTCAAACTTTTTACCGAAGGCCATACATTCCGAGAACCTTACCCACTGTATCAAGAGTATAACTTCGCGTTCAGAGAACCGAAGTAGTATATATTTTAGTACCCGGCACCATAATTTCGAGTGTCCATACGAACAGAGTGCGTCAAACCTTTCCAGAATGTTATCATCACTTAGACAATCGCTCATCTAAGCCAATAGGTGCACCAATACTGTGTTTCGGAGAGACAGTGCATTTATTCCCTTAATAAATCCGCTGAACAGTACTGGCAGTGATAACCATAATTCACGGTTTCTATATTACAGTATAGCATCACACCGTTTGAGATCGTTGCCAATTGGTATACGGTCAAACATGTTACACAAGACCCTACCGAAACCTATCCCGCTGTACGGAGGGTATAACTTCGTGGTCAGAGGAACATAGTAGTATACATTGTAGAGGGGGGCGCCATAATTTCATGTATGAATTAGTAAATCGAGGCTCAATTCCATTGAGAACGTTATCCCGTTCTTTCAGGTTCAAACGGCCAAGTTAATAGCTTCAATTGTATTATGATTCCCAGAGACAAATCAGGTATTCCGCTAGTAAATCTGCTGTTCAGTATGGGCATTAGGCACCCTATTTCTCGGTATAAATATTAAAGTACACTGTCACACCGTTGAAGCACGTTACCAATTGACATGGAGTCAAACCATTCACAGAAGGCCTTACCTTCGTGAAGCTAACCCGCTGTAACGACAGTATAACTCATAGTCAGTATAACTCATATTGGTGACACCTTTATTCACGGTTTGAATATTAAACTAGAGGTCCAAATCGTTTGAGATCGATACCAATTGGCATATAGTCAAACGTTTTACCGTAGACCACCGAAAAACTATTCCAGCTGTATCGAGAGTATAACTTCGTACTCTGAGAAGCAAGTTAATGTACATCTTAGTGACGAGATTGTTATGATCATGTATGAATTAGAAGGTTAAGGGTCAAACCGTCCGAGAACGATAGCACAATCATTGAGAGACGAGGGGATAACTCAATAGCTTCACCCATTCTGCGACTGCTAGAGCCAAGCCAGGCATTCCTGGAGTAAAGCCGTCGCACATCATTGGCATTAGACACGCTATTTCAGGCTGTAGATATTGAGGTACAGAGTCAAACCGATGTAGAACGTTACGTATTGGTATATAGCCCATCCTCCTACCGAAGACCTTACCTTAAGAGGACCTATTCCACCGTATGGAATATATAGCGTCGTGTTTCCTGAAGCAAATAAGTATTCATTCTATAGATGGGCAACGTAATTTCATGTACGCATAACAAAATCGCGAGTCAATCCGTGCGAAAACGTCATAACCTTTTTCTAGTGTCGCTCAGCTAATTCAGTAGCTTTATCTATCCTGTGTGATTCGGAGAGTCAAGCTTGGTATCCCGGAAATCAGTACGCTGAACAGTATTGGAAATGGACACGATAATTCATGTCATGAATATTAAGCTAGATAGACAAACCTTTGGAGATCATTACCTGTTCATATACAGTCAATCCTTTTAACGAATACCTTTCCTTCCGAGAAGATAGCCCGCCGTATGGGAGTAGATCTATGAGATCAGATGATCTAATTAGTAAACATCTTAGTGACGGGGACCTTAATTTCAGTATGAAAGAAGAAGATCGAGGGTGAAACCGTTCGTGACCGTTACCTCATTCCATCGTACTAGAACAGACAAGTCAATAGCGTTACATATCCTGTGTTTCCAAGAGTCATGCCTCTAATTCCTTGAGTGAATCCACTGAAGTGTGTTGGCAATAAGAACAATAATTCACGGTTTGAATATTAAAGTAGAGGGGCAATCCGTTGGAGAACAAAACCAATTGTTATTATCACATTCTTTTTAACCTACACCTTACATTCCGATACCGCAAGCCGTCATCGCGATTGCCCAGCTTCGGGTCCGCAGGAACAAGCTAGTAGGCATTTTAGTAGACGGACACCTTAATTTCATGTAACAATACGACGATCGATGGTCAAACGGCCCAAGACCGTTACCAACTTCTTGTAGGTTCGAACTGCTTGGTCAATACCTTCACATATCCTGTGATTCCGAAAATCTCTACATCTATCCCGGTAGTATATCCGCTGAACATTATTGGCAACAGGCACCCTAATTCACGGATGAATATCAATGCGGAGCGTCAAACTGCTTGACATCGATACTATTGGTATAAAGACAAACGTTTGACGGAAGACCTAACACTCCGAAAGCCGAACCCGATGTATCGATAATATAACTTCGAGTTAAGAGAAAGAAATTAGTGTTCATTTCTGTGATGGACACCTTATCGTCGTGAATGAATTAGAAGACAGAGGGTCAAACCGTTCGATAACGTTACCATCTTCTGTGCGGGACGAACGGCTAAGTCAATAGCTTCACCAATCCTGTGATTCAGAGAGTCAAACATTATAATCCGATGGAGAGTCCGCTGAAGTGTATTGGCAATTGACACCTTGGTTCACCGTTTGAATATTAAAGTAGTATGTCGAAATATCGGCAAAAATTACCAATTCTTATTACGTCATTCATTTTACCGAATACCCTTCGTTCCGAGAACATAACCCGCTGTAGCGTGTGACTTGTTTAATGTTCACGGAAACAAATTACTAGACATGTTAGCAGACGGACACCAGATTTTCACGTATAAATGTCAAAATCTAGATTCTAACCGTTGGAGAACGTTGCCACCTTCCGTCAGAGACGAACGGCTAAGTCAATAACTTCACATATCCTGTGGTACCGAAAGTCAAGCCAGATATTTTCCGTCCGCTATTGCGGTGTACAGTGTTGGCAATAGACACCATAACTCGCGGATTTAATATTAAAATAGAGCGCTACACCGTGTGAGATCGTTACCAATTTCAATGAAGTAATCCACTTTACCGATGACCGTACCCTCCGAAAAAGTAACCCGCTGTATCGAGAACATTACAGCGTTTGCAGGGACAGGAATTAGTTCACGTTTTAGCGACGGGAACATCAAATTTCATGTATGAATTATAAGATTGTGCGTCAAACCGATCGAGAACGTTACACCTACTGAGAGAAAAGAACGGCTAAGTCTATAGCCGTACATATCCTGAGATTCCCTGGGTCAAATATGTACTGCGTGAGTAAATCCGCTGAATGGTTTAGGCAATAGAGACCGTAGTTCACGGTTTAAGTATTAAAGTAGAGCGTCAAACCGTTTGGGAACGCTACCAATTGCTATAAAGTGAAACCTTTTACCGAAGACCATACCCTCCGAAAAGCTAACCATCTGGCTCGAGAGTATAACTTCGTGTTCAGTGAGCGAAATTAGTATTCACTTCCGTGACGAACACCCTGACTTCATGTACGAGTCAGAATGTCGAGGGTTAATACGTTCGAGAACGTTGCCACCTTCTGTGTGAGATGAACTGCTAAGTCAGTAACTTCACCTACCCTGCAATTCCGGGAGGAAAAACTGGTATTCCGGGAGTAAGTCCGCTGGACACGTTTGGCTATAGGCAGCCTAATGCTCGGTATAAATGATAAAGTATTGAGTTAAACGGTCGGAGAACAATATCAATTCGTATAAAGTAATTATGCTTACCGAATACCTAACCTTCCGATAAGCAACCTGCTGTATCGAGAGCGTAAAACCATGTTCAGAGATGCAAACTACTATGCATTTTACTGACGGTCGGTGTATTTTCATGTATGAATTAGAAGATCGCTGGTCGAACCATTCGGGAATGTTACCACCCACTTTGAGCATCGAACTTCTAAGCAATGGCTTCACCTATCCTGTGACTCCGAGGGTAATACTAGATAATAACAAATACCCAGAACAGTATTGCCATTAGACACCTTAGTTAACGGCTTGAATATTAATGCAGAATACCAAACCGTTGTAGAACGTTACCAATTACTATAAAGTCGAACGTTCTACACAAGAACTTATCCGTCGAAAATTTCACCCGCTGTAACGAGAGTATAACTTCGAGAACAGAGAAGGATATGATTATACATTTTAGAAACTCGAACCGCAGTTTCCTGTTTGTATTAGAAGTTAGTGTAGTTTCGAGATCGTTTCCGCCTTCTTTGAGAGTCAAACAGCCAAAAATGTAGCTTCACCTATCCAGTGTTTCCGTGAATCAAACCAAGTATTCCGAGCGTAAATCGAAGGAACAGCATTGGCAATCGAATCCTTAGTTCACGGTTTGAATATTAAGGTATGACGTTATACCGTCTGATAACGTTAGCAATTTGCGTAAAGTCAAACGTTTTACCGAGGGCCTCAACTTCCGCGAACTTCAACCGCTGGATCGAGAGTAACACTTCGTGACCAGAGAAGCACATTAGTATACATAATATAGGCGGTCACCATAGTTCCGCGAATGAAGTAGGAGATCTCGGGTCAAACCGTTGACAGCTTTACCACGTTCGCTGCGAGTGGAACGGCTATGACGATAGCATCTGCTATCCTGTGATTCCGAAAGTAAAACCAGGTATTCTGGGAGCACATCCGCTGTGACAATATATTTCACGGTATTAGTATGATGGTAATGCGTCCAACGGTTATAGATCTTTACCTTTTAATTTAGAGTCAAACTTCTTACCGATGGCCATACCTTCCGAGAAGTCCAAACCGTTACAGCAAGTGTCTTGCTCAGTGTTCAAGGTAGCAGATTAGTAACATTTACTTCGGGAATACATGGTTTGGCTCTTAGAATATATGCATACGTCAAGCTATGGACTTAGCCGTTCGACTCTGAGAGAAGGGGGCAACATTCTCGAGCGGTTTTACCCGGGATATTCTAATTAATACATGAAGTGAAGGTGACCGTCACTAAATTGTAAATTAATTTGTTTCCCTCAATTCGATTTTATACTCTCAATACAGCGGGATATGCTTTCGGTGGATTAGGCCATCAGTGTGGCGTTGGACCACATATCAATTGTTAACGTTCTCAAAATTTGTATCTCCCTACTTTAAATTCAAACCGTGAATTAAGTTGTCTAATACCAGTACTGTACAGTGAATTTAATCCCGTAATAACTAGTTTGCCTCTTCCACTCATAGGATTGACCAAGCTATTGACTTAGCTCTTCGGCGCTCAAAGATGGTGGTATCGTTCTCCAACGGTTTGACACTCGACCATCTAATTCATACATGAAATGAAGATGACCGTCACTCAAATGTATACTAATTTGACCTCAGCACACGAAGATATATTCTTGATACAGCGGGTACGCTTCTCAGAAGGTAAGGCCTTACTATGATGTTTGACACTATATCAATAAGTAACCTCCTACAAAGCTTTGCCTCTGGACATTAACATTTATACCATGAAATATGGTTAAGGAGGCCAAAACGGCATAGCGGCTTTACGTCCAGAATTCTTCCTTTGACTTTCGGAATCACAGGTTAGGTGAAGCTATTGACTCAGCCGTTCCTCACGTACAGAAGGAGGGATCGATCTCGAAATGTTTGACTCTCGATTATTCTATTCATACATAAAGGTAAGGTTTCCGTCTGCTAAAATGTCTACTAATATGTTTCCGTCAGCACTAAGCGTGATAATCGCTAAATCGGGATAGTTTCTTGGAAGGTATGGCCTTCGGTATATCGTTCGACCTTACTCCAATTGTTAATGCACCCAAACGGTTTGACTCTCTACTTTAATATTCACTCCGCGAATTAGGGTACCAATTGCCAATGCTGTATAGCGGACTTACTGCCGGATTACGTGACTTGACTCTTGAAATCGCCGGATACGTGAGACTATTGACTTAGCGGATCGACTCTCGCAGAAGGTTGCAACGTTCTCGATCGGTTTAGCCCTCGATCTTGTAAATCGTGCATGAACCGAAGGTGCCTCTCACTAAGGTGTATATGAATTTGCTTCCCTGAAAACGAAATTATACTCTCGATACAGCGGATTAGGTTTGTCGGCGTGTAAGGTCTCCAGTAAAGCGTTTCACTTCATACAAATTGGCAACACACTCATACAGTTTGACGTTCTACGGTTATATTCGAGCCGTATGTTCAAGTGTCCGTTGCTAACACCGATCAGGAATACCTGGTTTGACTCAACGAATCACAGGATAGGGGAAGCTATTGTCTTAGGATTTCGTCTCCCGAGGAAGGTGCTAACCTTCTCGAGCGGATTGGCCGTCCACTTCATTATTCAAGCCGTGAATAAGGCGTCTATTGGAAGTGCTGTCCATCGCATTTACTCCAGCAATACCTGGTTTGACTTTCCGAATCACGCGATAGGTGAAACTTATCACCTAGCCGTTTGACTTTCAAAAGAGGTGGACACGTTCACGATCGATTTGAACCTGCATATTTCAATTGATACATGACATTACAGTGTCCGTCTTCTAATGAGTCTACTGATCTGTTTTCACGAACATTAAACAAGTCACATTCGGCAGCGGGGTAGGTTCTCGGAGGCAAGGTATCCGATACAATGTATGAACATATACCAGTTGGTACCGTTCTACGGTGTTTCGAATATCTATATTACTATTTATACCGTAAATTAAGTGGTCTATTGCCAATACTGTACTGTGGATTTTCTCCCGGGATATCTGCTTTGACTCTCCGAATCACTGGATATGTGAAGCTATTGACCTAGCCGTTCGAAGCTCAAAGAACGTGGTATCGCTCTCTAAAAGTTTGACCATCGATCTTCTAATTAATACATGAAGTTTCGATCCCAGTCACTAAAATGTTTACTAATATGATCCTCTGAACACGAAGTTATACTCTGGATGCGGCTAGTTAGGTTCTCGGGTGGTAAGGTTTTCTATAGACTGTTCCACATAATACCAATCGGTAACGTTGCACAAGGGTTAGGCTGTGTACTTTTGTATTCCAACCGTGAATTAAGGTGTCCATAGCCAATAGTGTACTGCTGACTGATTCCTGGTATACATGGATTGACTATCGGAATAACAGGGTAGGTGAAGCTATTGTCTCAGCTGTTTGAATCCCAAAGAAGGAAGGATCGTTCTTGATGGTTGTGACTCTCGATTATTCGGTTCGTAGAAGAAAATGAGATGTGCTCTTGCCATAATGTCTACAAATTTGTTTCCGTAAGCACTATGCATGACACTTTCTGCAGCGATGAGGTTATTAGAAGGCAACGTTTCCGGTAAAATATTGACTTTATAAACATTTGGTAATGATCTCCGACGTACTATCCTTCTACTCTAATTTCCAGAACGTGAATTAAGCTGTCTATTTCCAATTCTGTTCAGCGGATTTACTCCTTGAATACCTCGTTTGACTGTCGCAGTCGAAGGATACGTAAACCTATTGAGTTAGCCGCTCGTCTGGCACAGATGGTGGCAACATATTCGACAGGATTGACCCTCGATCTTCCAAATCGTGGTTGAAATCGAGTGGCCCGTCACTGATATGAATACCATTTGCTTTCGCTGAAGACGAAGTTATACTCCCGTTGCAGTGTGTTATGTTCTCCGAAGGTAAGGCATTTTGTAAACGGAATGAATTTATACAAATTGGTAGCGTTCTGAAACAGTTTGATGACAAACTTTAACATTCAAACCACGAATTAAGGTATCTATTGCCAATACTGTTCCGCCGACTTGCTCCAGGAATATCTAGTATGACTATCGGAGACGCAGGGTATCTGAAGCCACTGACTAAGCTGTTCGAATATCATAGATGGGAGTAACGTTCGCGAAAGGTATCACCCTCGAACTTCTAATTCATAAATGAAGTTATGGTGCCCGTCGCTGAAATGGAGTCTAGTTTCATTCTCTGTTCACAATGATATACTCTTGACACGGCGGGTTAGCGTCTCCGGAGGAAGGACTATCGGTAGAACCGTTGACTTTATACGAATAGGTAACGTTCTATAACGGTGTGATGTTCCGCCATAATATTCAAACTGTGTATTAAGGTGCCTATTGCCTACACTCTTCCGCGGATTTACTCCCGGAATACATGGTTTGACACTCTGAATCATAGGATAGGTGAAGCAAATTACACAGTCGTTCGATTCACAAGGATGGTAGCAACGCGCTGCAATGGTTCGACACTCGATCTTCCTATGCATACATGAAGTTAAGGTGCCCGTAACTAAAATGTGTAATCATTTGCTTCTGCGAAAACGAAGTGCTACCCTCGATACAGACGGTTATCTTCTCGGAAGGTAAGGCCGTCTGTCAAAGGTTTGTCTCTGAATCAATAAGTATCTTTCACAACGGACTGACGCTCGACTTTAATATTATAGACGCAAATAAACGTGTTCAGTGCCAATTTAGTACAGCGGATTTACACACGCAATATCCGGTTGGCCTCTCAGAACCACAGGATCGCTGATGCTAGTGGCATAGCCGATCGATCCTAAAAGACGGAAATATCGTGCTCGAACGGTTTGACTCTAGGTCTCCTTATTCTTGCATGCAATTAAGTTGCCCGTTACTAAGATATATACCAATTTATCTCCCTGATCACGTAGTTATACTTTCGATACATTGGGTTATGTTCGCGAAAAGTAAGGCCCTCGGTGTAATGTTTGACCCTCTACCAATAGGAATCCTTCTACAGCGGTTCGTCTCTGACAATTTCCAGCAATTTTGGAAATACTGTTCAGCGGATTTACTCACGGAATAACTGGGTTTTTCCCGAGTTCACAGGATGAGTGAAGTTATAGACTTAGCCGTTTGAATCTCATGGAGTGTTGTCACGCTCTCGAAGTGTTTGACCCTCGATTTTTTTATTCATAAATGAAATTAGGGTCCGGCCGATAAAAGGAATAGTAGTTCGTCCCCTGAATATAATGTTTTACTCTCTTTATATCTAGTTAGTTCTTCGGAGGGTAAGGACTTCACTAAAACCATTGACTTTTTACCAATTGGTAACGCTCTCAAACGCTTTGTCGAACTACTTTAATATTCAAACAGAGACCTATGGTCTCGGATGTCAATATTGTTCAGCTAGTTAACTTCCGGACTGCCTGGTTTGACTTTCGGAAACGCAGTGTGGAGGAAGCTAAAATTTATCCGTTCGATCCTCTAGAATGTGGTATCATTCTCGGATTGATTGACCGTCTATCATCTAATTCATACAAGAACCTATGATGCCCATCACTAAAATGTTTACTAATGTCTTTCTCTGAACACGAAGTAATACCCTCGGTAAAGCGGATTAGGCATTCGAAGGGTAAGGTCATCAGTAAAACGTTTGGCTCTATACCAATTGGTATGATTCTCAAATGGAGTGACGCTCTACTTTAATATTAAATCCGCGAATAGAGAAGTGTATTGCCAAAACACTTCAGCGGTCGTTTTCCCGGAACACCTGGTTTGACACTTCGAACCACAGGATAGGTGAAGTTATTGACATATCGGTTCCACTCCCACCGAAGTTGGTGACCCTCTTGAACAGTATGACCCTCCATCCTCCTATTCATACTTGATGCTAATGTGCCCGTCACTAAAATCTCTGCTAATTTGTTTCCCTGAACGCCATGTTATGCTCTCGATACAGCGAGTTAGGTTCTCGGAGGGATAGGTCTTCGGTAGTATGTATGACATAATACTAATCGGTAACGTTGGACAAGGGTTAGGCTCTTTACTTTTGTATTCCAACCGTGAATTAATGTGTCCATTGCCAATAGTATACAGAGGACTGAATTCTGGAATACCCGGTTTGAATATCGGTGTAACAGTATAGGTGAAGCAATTGACTTACTTGTTCGACTTAGAAGAAGGTAGTAACGTTCTCGAACGGTTTGACTCTCGATCTTCGGATTCTCACATGGAATTGAGGGTGCCCGCCACTAAACTGGATACTAATTTGCGTCTCTAAGCACGTCGTCATACATCGGATGCAGCTTGTTATGCTTTCGGAGAGTAAGGCCTTCAGTAAAACGTTTTACTTTAAACCATTTGCTAGCTTTCTCAAACGGATGGTATTAAAACCGTGAATTAAGGTGACTATTGCCAATACTGAACAGCGCATTTACTGAGAGAATCCCAGGCTTGTCTATCGGAATATCAGGTTCGGTGAAGCTATGGCCTTCGCCATGCGATTCTCAGAAGCGGTGGTAACGTTCTCGAACGGTTTGATCATCGAGCATCTAATTCATACACGAAGTTGCGGTGCCCGATACTGAAAAAAATACTAATGCTGTTCTCAGAACATGAAGTTATACTCTCGATCCAGCGAGTTAGTTTTTCGGAGGGTAAGGTCTTCGGTAAAAGGTTTGTCACTGTACAAATGGAGAATGTTGTACAACGACTTCTCTCTCTAGCTTGATATTTATACCCTGGAGCAGGGTCTCTATTGCCATCATTCTACAGCCGATTTACTATTGGAACACTTCGTGTGCCTCACAGAATCATAAAATATGAGAAGCTATTGCCTTAGCTTTTCGAATTCCATAGAAGCTTGTCACGTTCTCGAACGGTTCGACAGTCGATCTCAGAATTAGCACCTGAAATTCAGGTGCCCGTCACTGAAATGTATACTAATTCGTCCCTCTGAACACCATGTTGTACTCACAATACAGCGGGTTAGATCCTCGGTGGGCAATGCCTTCAGTAAAACGTCTGACTTTAGAATAATTGGTAACGCCCACAAACAGTTTGACGATCAACTTTAATATTCAAACCCTGACTTAATTGTCATCACTGCACAGTGCATTTACTCCCGGAATATATACTTTTACTCTCGGGATCACAGGACAGGTGTAGCAATTGACTTAGCCGTTCGACTCTCAACGAAGGTGGTAACATTCTCGAACGGTTTGACTACCCATTTTGCTACTCCTACATGAAAATAACGTGCCCGTCTGCTAAAATTGCAACTAAGTTGTGTCTGTGAACATTAAGCAAGGCACATGCTAGAGCGGGTTAGGTACTCCTAACGTTACGTATTCCGTAAAAGAATGATCTTCATTCGAATTGGTAATTATTTCCCCAGGTTTGACTACCTACAATAATGTACATACCGTGAATTAAGTTGTTAATAGCCAATTCACATTAGCGGTCTTACTCCCATATTACCATCAGGTAATATCATGATTCTCGGAGTAACAGGCCAGTGGAGCTATTGACATAGCCGATCGAACATCAAAGAGGATGGTAATGTTGAGATGGTAATGTGCCCGTCGCTAAGATTTATAGTAATTTGGCCATTGAACACGACGTTATGCTATCGATACAGCGGGTTAGATTCACGGCAGGTCAGGCCGTCGGTAAAATGTTTGGCTCGATTGAAATTGGTAACGTTCTCAAACGGTTGGTCGCTCTAGTTTAATGTTCATGCGGTGAGGGATGGTGCCTAATGCCAGTACTGTGCAGCAGATTAACTCCTGGAATACCAGGCTTGTCTCCTGGAATCACAAGCGTAGGTGAAGCTATTGACAGAGCAATTCGATTCTTCTAGATGGTGTTAACGATCTCGATCGGTTTTGACCCACGATCTTCGAATTCATACCTGAAATTAAGGTGCCCCTCGCTTAAATGTAAAATAATTACTTTCCCTAAACACGACGTTATACTCTCAATGGAGCTGGTGACGTTCGCGGAAGGTATGGCCTTCGGATAAACGTTTGACTTTATACCAATTGGACGCGTTCTGCAACGGTATGATGATCTGTATCAATAATCAAATCATGAATTCGGGTGTATATTGCCAATACTCTACAGCGGATTTACCCCCGGGTACCAGATTTGTCTCACGGAACCACGGAATAGGTGAAGCTATTGACATATCCGGTCGACTAACAAAGAAGGTGGTATCATTCTGCAACTGACTGACAATCTATATTCTAAATGCTACGAGAAATTATGGTGCCTGTCTAAAAAATAATACTAACTTACTTCTGTGAACACGAAGTTTCACTCTCTTTACCGCCGGTTAACTTCTCGGAAGCTAAGGCCTTCGGCAAAAATTTGACTTCATACGAACCGGTATCGTTTTGTAGCCGTTCGATACTTTACAATAATGTACAAACCGCGAATTAAGGTGTATATTGACAATACTATGCAGCGGGTTCTGACGCGGACAAACTGGTTTGGCTCTTGGAGTCACAGGTTAGGTGGAGCTGTTAACTAAGCCTTTCGACACTTATAGGAGGTGGTAGCGTTCTCGAAAGGCTTTACTCATGATTTTTTTATTCATATATATGCAAATAAGGTTCTCGTCATTAAAATGTATACTAATTTGCTTCTCTGAATACGAAGATATACACCCGATACAGCGGGTCATGATCACAGGAGCAAAAGTATTCGGAAAAAGGGCTTTATACAAATTGGTATTGATTTCCGTGGATTGACTCTCTACTTTACCATACATACCGCGGAATGATGTGTCTATTGCCAATAGTTCTTAGCGGCCTTACTCCCGGAACGTCTGCCTAGGCTCTCGGACTCATAAGGTTGATGAATCTATTGACTTAGGTATGCGATTCATCATGAAGGTCGTAACATTCTTGGACGGTCTGATACACGATCATTCAATTCATACTTGAAACGAAGCTGCTCGTCACTAAAGGGCATACTAATTTGCTGCTCTGAACACGAAATTTTGCTCTCGATCCAGCGGGGTAGCTTCTCGGAGAGTTAGGTAATCGATAAGTAGAATGACTTTATACCATTGGTAACGTTCTCCGACGGTTGGACGACCTGCATTAATATTGAAGCCGTGAACTTAGGTGTCTATTGCGAATACTGTACAGCATATTTACCCAGTACTATGATTCTGCAAGTCAATCCAGGTACTCCATATGTAAATCCGTTTTATAGTATTGGATTTTTACACCATAACTCCGGGTATAAATAAAGTGCAGAGTCAAACTGTTGTAGTACATTACGAATTGGCATAGAGTCAAACTGTTAACAGACGACCTTACCATCCGAGAAGCCCTGTAGTGATTGGCTAGTTTAGTGTTCATCTGAAAAAATTAGTAGTCATTTTGGCACACGGACACCTTAATTTCATGTATCATTAGGACGATCGAGAGACAAAACGGTGCGAGAACGTTGCCACATTCTTCGAGACTCCAATTGCTAAATCAGTCGATACACCTACCATGTCATTCCGTAGGTCAAACCATACATTCCGACCGTCAATCCGCTGTAGAGTATTGACAGTAGGCCCCTTAATTCTCGCTATGATTATTAAAGAAGAGGGTCAAATCGTCGGAGAATATTGCCAATTGGTATAGAGTCATTCTTATTGCAGAAAACATACCTCCCTAGAACCCAACAAGCTGTAGCCAGTGTCGTGCTTAGTGCTCACGGAAAATGAGTAGACATTATAGCTGGAGCACACCATATTTTCGAATATGAATTAGACCGAGAGAGGGTCAAGCTGATCGAGAACGTTGCTACCATCTGTAAGAAACGAACGGTTACGTCAGTAGCTTCACCTGCCTTGCGATTCCGAGAGTCATGCCACGTATTACAGAAGTAAATCCGCCGTACACTATTGACAATAGACTCCATAATTGACGAATTGAATACTAAAGCAGACAGTCTAACCTTTTTAGAATGTTACCAGTTGGTATAATGTCAAACGTTTTACCGAAAGCCTTAATGTCGGAGAAGATAACACGCCGTTTGGAGAGTACATCTTCCAGTATAGTGAAATACATCAGTACAAGACGGCACCATAAATTCATATACGCATTCGAAGATCTAGCGTCAGATCGCTCGAGAACGTAGCCACCTTCTGTAAGGCACGAACGGCTGAGGGAAGTGCTTTACCTGTCCCGAGATTCCGATAGTCAAACCAGGTATTCCTGGAGTAAATCCGGCGAATAGTGTTGCCAGTAGACAACATAAATCATTGTTTGAATAGTAAAGTAGAGGATCGAAACGTTTGAGAGCGTTACCATTTTGTTCAAAGTCAAACACTTAACCGATGGCCTTACCATCTGAGAAGCAAACTCGCCGTTTCGAGAGTATGACTTCATGTTCAGGGAAAGAAATTAGTATTCATTTCAGTGACGGCCACCTTAACTTCATTTATGAATTAGATCTTCGAATGTGATACCTTTCGAGAACGTTACCCCCATCTGTGATATTCGAACAGCTAAGTCAGTGGCTTCAGATATCCTGTGTCTCCGACAGTCATACCAGATATTCCTGGAGTAAGTCCGCGGAACAGCATTGGCAAAAGACACCACAATTCATGGTTTGAATATTAATGTTTGCCGTCAAACTGTTTGAGAACGCTACCAATTCGTATAAATCCATTTCATTTACAAAATGTCTTACCTTTGTGGAATGTAACCGGCTGCATCGGGAGTATAACTTCGTGTTCAGAGAAGCAAGTCAGTATACAGTTTAGTGACAGTTTAGTTCATGAATGAATTTGATGATCGAGTGTCAAACATTTCGAGCCAGTTACCACCTTCTTGGAGAGTCCAGCAGCTAAGCCAATCGCTTCACCTATCCTGTTTTTCCGACAGACAAACCTGGTACTCTGTGAGTCCATCCGCTGAACAGTTTTGTCAATACACAGCTTATTTCACGGAATGAATATTACAGCAGAGCATCAAACCGATGTAGAGCTTTACCTATTCATATAGAGTCAAACCTTCTACGGACGACCTTACCTTCCGTGAAGCATACCCGTTGTATCGAAAGTATAACTACGTGCTCGGAGAAGAAATTAATATTCATTTCAGTGACGGACACCTTAATTTCGTGTATGATTAAAAGTTCGATGGTCGATCCGGTCGAGAAGGTTATCACCTTCTGTGAAAGCCTATCGGCTAAGTCAGTAAGATCTCCTACTCCGTGATTCCGAGAGTCAAACCAGGTATTGCTGGACTAACCCGCTGAACAGTATTGGCAATATACAGCTTATTTCACTGTATGAATAATAATGCAGATCATCAAACCGTTGTAGAGATTTACCTATTCGAATAGGGATAATCATTTTACCGAAGGCCTCACCTTCTTACATGCTAACCAGCTCTATAGAGGGTGTGCCTTCGTGTTCAGAGAAGCAAGATAGTATGAATTTTAGTGGCGGGCACCCTAAATTCCATGTGTGAATCCGAAGATCGAGGGCCAAACTGTTCGAGTACGTAACTACCTTCGTCTATGTCGAACAGCTAAGTCAATAGCTTAACCTATACTGTTACTCCCATAGTCAAACCATGTATTCCAGGAATCAATCCGCTGTATTCTATTGGACATGGACACATTAATTCAGTGTTGGAATACAAAAGTACAGAGCCTAGCTCTTGTCCAACGCTACCGATTAGTATAATGTCAAACATGCTACAGAAGACATTACCATCCGCGAACCTCACACGCCTTACGAGAGTATAAAATCGTGTCCAGAGAAAGATATTAGTATTCATTTCAGTGACGGGCATAATAACGTGATGTATGAAATGGAGGATCGAGTGTCAGACAGTTCGAGAACGTTGCCAACATTTTTGAGAATCGAACGTCTACGTCAATAGCTTCACTTATCCTGTGAGTCCGAGAACCACTCCAAGTAATCCGAAGGTAAATACGTTGGCGAGTACAGGCAGTGGACATGTTAATTCACGGTTTGAATATTAAAGTACACAGTCCAAACTTTGTAGCACTTTGCATATTGGTATAATGACAAAAGTTTGACCAAAGTCCATACCCTTCGAGTACCTAATCCGCGATATCGAGAGTATAACTACGTAATCAGAGATACAAATTAGTATACATTTTAGTAACTGGCACCTTAACTTCACGTATGAGTTAGAAGATCAATTGTCATACTATTCGAGAACAGGATAGCTTCACCTATCCTGTAATTCCGAGAGTCAACACCGGTATTTAACGAGTAAATCCGTTGAACAGTTTTGGCAATTGACACCTTAATTCACGCTATGAATATTAATGTGGAGAGTCAAACCGCGGATGAACGTAACATATTTGTATAAAGTCTAACTCTTTCCCGAAGGCCTAACCTCCAGAGATGCTAACCCTAATTTCTAACGGCGGGCACCATTACTTCATGTATGAATATGAAGATCGAGCCTCAAACCGTTAGAGATCGTTATGACCTTCCATAAATGTCACACTTCTAAGTCAATTGCTGCACCCATCCCTTGATTCCGAGAGGTAATTCAGGTATCCCTGGAGTTAATGCGCTGATCGGTATAGGTTTTACGGTTGGTCTCAAACGGTTTGACGCTATACCTTTCTATTCAAGCCGTGAATTGGACCGTCAGTAGGCTGTACTGTTCAGCGGATTTACTCCAGGAATACCTGGAGTGACTATCCGAATCCCTGGAATGGTGAAGCTATGTAATTAGCCGTTCGTCTCTCACAGAAGGTGGTAACATTCTCGAACTGTTTGGCGCTCGAGCTTCCGAGCCCTACATGAAGTTAACGTGCCCGTCACTGAATTGTATACTAAACTGCTTCTCTGAGCACGCAGCTATACTCTGGGTATGGCGTGTTAGTTTCTCGGGCGGTGTGACATTCGGTAATACGTTTGGCTTTATACCAATTAGTAACGTTCTCACACGTTTTGACGCTCTACTTTACCATTGAAACCATGAATTAGGGTCTCAATTGCCAATACATTTCAGCGAATTTACTTCCGAAATATCTGGTAAATTGGACCGTCAATTGGCTGTACTGTTCAGCGGATTCTGTTCGAATCTCAAAGATGGTGGTATCATTCTCAAAATGCTTGACCCTCCATCTTCTAATTCATACATGAGGATAAGGTGCCCGTCCCATTAATCAATACCAATTTCTGTCTCTCAACACGATGTTATATTCGTGATGACGCGGATGATGTTCGCGCAAGGTAGCGCCATCGCTAAAACATTTGACTTTATGTCAATTCGAAATGCTATCAAATGGTATTACGCTCTATTTTAATATTCAGTCCGTTATCTCAGATGTCTACGGCCAGTACTGTTCAAACGATTTACTCCTGGAATACATAGTTTGACTCACGGAATCTCGGAACTGGTAAAGCTGTTCATTTAGCCGTTTATCACACGCAGAAGGTGACAACGTTCGAGAGCGGATTGGGGTTCGATCTTCTAATTCGTACACGAAGTTATGGTGCTCGCCACTGAAATGGTGACTAACTTCTTTCTCCGAACACGATGTTATACTCTCGAAACAGCGAGTTATTTTCTCGAAAGGAAGGGCCATCGGTAAAAAGAAGGACTATATACCAATTGATAATGATCTCCGACAGATTGACTATCTACTTTAATGTTCATACTGTGAATTATGGTGTTAATTGCCTATATAATTCAGCCGATTGACTCCCACAATGACTGGCTTGACTCTCGGACTCGGATAGGTGAACCTATTGTCTTAAATCTGCGACTCCAAAAGAAGGTGGTAACGTTCTCGTAAGGTTTGTCCTTGATATTACTGTATATGCAGGAAAATAATGTGTCCGTCTGCTAAAAGGCCTACTAATTTGATCACGTGAAAACTAAGGAACACAATCGATGAGGCGCGTCTGCTTCTCGGAAGCTAATGCCTTCGGTAGAATATTTGCTCAATAGTAATAGGTAACGATGCACAGCTCTGCGACACTGTACTATAAAATTTATACCGGGAAGTAGATTGTGTATTGCCAATACTTTTCCGTCGATTTAATCCCGGAATACCGAGTTTGAATCACAGGATAGATAAAGCTATTGACGTAGACGTTCGACTCCCAAAGAAGGGGATAATGTTCTCGAACGATTTGACTGACGATTTTGCAATTAATACATGAAAATTACATATCCGCCAGCTAAAATGTGTACTAATCTGTTTCCTGGAACATTAAGCACAGCAGTATCTAAAGCGTGATATATTCTCGTACTGTATGGTATTCGGTGGAAGGAATGGCTTTATCGGAATTGGTAACGTTCTCCTGTCGGCTTGACCCCCTACTTCAATATTCATACTGTGAATTATGGCGTCTACTGCAAAACTGTTCTGCTTCTTTTCTCCAGAAATACATTGTGGGATTCTCGGTATCACAGGATTGGTGAACCTATTGACTTAGCTACGCGAATCGCAATAATGGTGGTATCGATGTTGAATGGCCTTCTTTTCCTGGGCAGAAAGTTATATTCTCGATGCGGCGTGTTTGTTTCGCCGTAGGTATTGCCTTTCGCATAAAGTTTGACTCTATAGCAATGGGTATAGTTCTACACATGTTTGACGTTCTACCTTAACATTCATACCGTGAATAAAGATGTGTATTGTACAGTTTGTTGAGTCTCGGAATGCCTGGTTTGACTATCGGAATTGCAGGATACGTGAAGCTACAGACTTAGCCGTTCATCTCACACAGAAAGTGGTAACGTTCTCGAATGGTTTCACCCTCAATCTTCTTACTCATAAGGAAATTAATGTCCCCCTCACTAAAATGTTCTGCTAGTTTGATACTTGGGACACGAAGTTATACCCTCGATCCTGCGGGTTAGCTTCTCGGACGGCGAGGGTTTCGATAAATCGTTTGTCTTTATAGCAACTGGATACGTTCTGGAAATCTGCAACGCTCCACTTTAATATTCACACCGCGAATTAAGGGGTCTATTGCCAATACTGATCAGCGCATTTACTCATGGAATTCCTGTCCTGACTCTCGGAATCAGAACTATACGCGAAGCTATTGACTCAGCCGTTCGACTCTCGCAGAAGGTTGCAACGATCTCGAACGGTTTCACCACCGCTCTTCTGATTTATTCATGAAGTTGAGGTGCCTGTCATTGAAATTAATACTAATTTCTTTCTCTGAACACGAAGTTATACTCTCGATGAAGTAGAAGAGGCTCGCTGAAGGTACGGCCTACGGTAGAACGTTTGACTTTATAGCAATTGGTAACGCTCTCATGCAGTTTCGCGCATTACATTAATATTGAATCCGTGAATTAAGGTTTCCACTGCCAATAATCTGCAGCGGATATACTTCTGGTATATCTAGTGTGACTCTCGTAAGCACAGGGTAGGTGAAGCAATTGTGTTACATATGCGATTTTACAAAGAAGGAGGTAACTTTCTCGAACGGTTTGACCCTCGATCTATTCTGCGCAAGGAGTTAAGGTTCCCATCGCCAAAATGTATATTTATATATTTCTCCGAGCACAAAGTCATACTCTCGATACGGCGCGTATGTTTCGCGATAGGTAAGGCTTTCTGCATAAAGTTTGACTCTACACATATAGGTGAAGTTTTACAAGGGATTGCCGCTCTACCTTAATATTCATACCGTGAATTAAGATGTCCGATGCCAGATATTTACGCCGGTTTGACTCCCGGAACACCATGTTTGACCTTCGGAATAACATGATAAGTGTAGCCATTGATCAAGAAGTTTGGCTATAAAAGAAGGTGGAAACGTTATGGATCGATTTTTCCGTCGCCCTTCTAATTGGTGCATGAAATTAAGGTGCACTTCACTAAAATTCGTACTAATTTGTTTCCTTGCACACGTAATTATTATCTCGTTACCGCGCGTTACGTCCTCGGAAGGTATGGTATTCGGTATAAAGAATGACTTAATATGAAATGGTACTGTCCTCCGACGGATAGACTATCTTCTTCAATATTTTTACCTTGAATTTATGTGTCTATTGCCAAAACTGTGCAGCGTATATACTCCCGGAATACATGGTTTATCACTCGAAATCACAGGAAAGTTGTAGCTGCTGCCTTGGCCATGCGAACTGTCAAAGGTGGTGGTAACATTCTCGGACGATTTGATCATCCATCTTCCTATTGATACATGCAACTGAAGTTTCCGTCTGCTAATGAGTCTACTTATTTTTATCTTTGATCACGTAGATGTACTCTGGATACAACGGGTTCTCGGAGGGTAGGTTTTTCAGTGAAACTTATGAAGTTATACCAATAGGTAACGTTCTACAAGGGTTAGACTCGGTACTTCAATATGCAAACCGTGAATTAAGGTGTTCATTACCAATAGTGTACTGCTTCTTGTGTCCCGTAATACCTGGTTTGGATATCGGAATAACAGGATAAGTGAAACTATTGACATAGCGGTTCGAACATCAAACAAGGAGGAACCGTTCGCGAGCGGTTTGACACGCGGTCTTCTTACTCTTCTTGAAATTGAGGTTCACGTCTCTTAAAATATATACTAATTTGTTTCCCTGACCACGAAGTATTATCCACGACAGAGCGGATTGTGTTCTCGGAAGGTAAGGTAATCGGCAAGGAGTATGGTGTTATATAAATTGGTAACGCTCTCAAACGGATTGACGCGCTATTTTACTATTGAATCCGTGCAATAAGGTGTCTATTGCCAAATCTGTTCGACGGACCTACTCTCGGATTACCTGGTTTGAATCTCGGAATCATAGGATAGGTGAAGCTATTGATTCAGCCGTTTGTCTCTCACAGCAGGTGCTATCGTTCTCGAACGGTTAACACTCGATCTACTAATTCGTACATGATGTTACGTTGCCTGCCCCTGATATGAGAACCAATTTTTTTCTGTGCACAGGAACATAAACTCTCGATGACGCCGGTGAGGTTCGCGGAAGGTAAGGCCTTCGGTAAAACGTTTGTCATCAAACCAATTGGTAACGTTGTCAACCAGATTGTCGCCATACTTCAATATTCAATCCGAGAATAAATTCATTTATTGCCAATACTGCTCAGCGGATTTAATTCCGGTGTACCTGGTTTGTTTCACTGAATAACGGGACAGGATCAGCTATTGACATAGACGTTCGACTCGCGTAGGAGGTTGTAACGTTCTCGAACGGATTGACACTCGATCTTCTAAATCGATCTTCAAATGAAGGTGCCCGTCACTAATGTGTATAATAATTTCCCTCCATGATGACGAAGTTATACTTTCGATACGGCAGGATAGCTGCACGGAAGGTAAAGCTTTCGGTAAACAGTTTGCCTTTATACTAATTGGTAAACTGCTACAACAGTTTGATGCTCTTGTTTAATATTCGAACAGTGAATTAAGATGTTTGTTGCCAATACTGTCCAGCGGATTTACTCCCGGATTGCCGGGATCACGCCTTGCAATCACAGGATAGGTGAAGCTATTGGCTTAGCCGTTCAAATCTCGAAATGGGTGGTAACGTTCTCGAAATGATTGACCTTCTATCATCTAGTTCATACATAAAAATAAAGTGCCGCTACTGAAATGTATAAAATCATGTGCCTCTAAAGAGGAAGTTATGCTACCGATACAGCGGTTGAGCATACCGGATGGTAAGGTCTTCGGCAATACGTATGGTCTCATACCAATTGCTTATGTTCTCTGTTTGTCTCTCTACTTTTATGTTCAAACTGTGTATTAAAGTGCCTATTGCCAATACTGTACAGCAGATTTACTTCCGGTATTTCTCGATTGACTCTCACAATCACTGCATAGGTGTAGCTATTGACTTAGGCGTTCGTCTCTGACTGAATGTAGTAATGTTCCCGAGCGGCTTAAGCCTCAATATTCTAGTTCATACGTGAAGGTAAGGAACTCGTCACTGAAATGAATACTAATTTCCTTCTCTGAACACGAACTTATGCTATCGATACACCGGGTTAATTTTTACGGTTGGTAAGGTGTTCGGTAAAAAGATTGACTTCATACCACTTGGTAACACTCTCAAACGGCTTGTCGCTATACCGTAATAATAAAACCGTGAATTAACGTGTCTCTTGCCAAAACTCTTCAGCGGAAGTACTCCCAGAGTACCTAATTTTTCTCTCCGAATCACAGGATGGTTGAAGCATTTGATTCCGCCGTTCGTCTCTCACAGAAGGTGGTAACGTTCGCGAGCTGTATGACACTCGATCTTTTAATTCATGCATGAAATTAAGGTACTCGTCTCTGAAATGAATACTAATTTCTTTCCCTGAACACGAAATTATACTCTTGATACCGGGTTAATTTTTGCGGTGGGTAAGGTCTTCGTTAAAATGTTTGACTCTATACGAATAGGTAACGTGCTACAACGGTTATACGCCATTAATTAAAATTCGAACCGTGAACTAAGCTGTATTTGGCAACATTGTTCAACGAATTAACTCCAGGAATGTGATGTTGGACTTTCGCAATCAGATGATACATGATGCTATTGCCTTAGCGGTGCCGCACACAACAAACATGATAACATTTTGGAACGGTTTCACCGGCGATCTTATAATTCCAACATGAAATTATCGTGTCCGTCACTAAAATGAGTAGCAATGGCTTTGTCCGAACACGAAATTATACTCTGGAAACGGTGGAACTGGTACAGTGGAGGTAGGGTTTCTGTAAATAGCTTGACACTACACGAATATGTATCGCCCTACAGCGGTTTGACGTCTAGCTTTAATATTCGATCCCTAAATTAATGTGTTTATTTCCAATAACGTACTGGGCATTTTCTCCAGGAATACCTGCTTTGTCTTTCGGAATCACAGGATCGGTGAAACTATTATCTTATCCGTTCGATTTTAAGGTCTGCGGTACCGATCTAGAAAGGTTCAACTCTCGATGTTGTAATTCATACAAGAAATTGAGGTGCTCGTCACTAGAATGTATAGTAACTTGCTTTTCTAAACTTGAAGTTATACTCTCGATACAACCGGTTATCTTTTCGGAGGGTAAGGTCTTCTTTAAAACTTTTGACTTTATATATATTGGTAACGCTCTCATACGATTTGACGCTCTATATGTAATATTCAAACCGTGAATTAAGTTGTCTATTTCTAATACTATTCACCGTATTTACACCCGGAAAACATGGTATGACTCTCGGAACCGCAGAATAGGTGAAGCTATTGTGTTATATATGCGATTTCAAGACGGAGGCCGTAACGTTCAGGAACGGTTTCACCCTTGATCTCCTCATTCATACATGAAATCAAGGTGCCCTTCACAGCAATGTATACTAATTTGTACTTCTGCGGACGAGGGAATAATCTAAATACATCGGGTTAAGGTCCGGGAGGGTAAGGTTTTGTGTGAAACTTTTGACACTATCCCAATATGTATCGGTATACAAATAGTTGACTGTGCATTTTAATATTCTAACCGTGAACTAAGGTGTCCAATGCCAATAGTGTATAGAGGATTGACTCCCGGTATACCCAATTTGACTCTCCGAATCACAGGACAGGTGAAACTGTAAACTTAGCCGTTCAACTCTTAGAGAAGGTGGTAACGTTCTCGAACGGTTTGATACAAGATATTCCTATTGATACATGAATTTAAGATGTCCGTCTGTGAAATTGTCTGCTACTTCGTTCCTGTGAACTCAAAATAAGACAATCGCTACTGCGGCTTTCGTTCTCGGAATGTATGGTATACGTTGAAAAGAATGACATTAAACCAATTGGTAATGTTCTCGAACTGTTTGACTCTCAACCTTAATATTCATGCCGTGAATTACGGTGTCTATTGCCAATACTCCTCAGCGGATTTTCTCCAGGAACACCCGATTTGCCTCTCCGAATCACTGGTTAGGTGAAGCTATTGATTTAGCAGATCGTTTCACACAGACGATGGCAACGTTCTCGAACGGTTTGATCTTCGATCTTCCAATTCGTCATGAAGTTAAGGTGCTCGTCACTAAAATGTTCCGTAATGTGTTTCCCTAATCACGTTGCTATACTTTCGAAACGGAGGGTCAGATTCTTGGGTGTTAAGGCTATCGGTAAAGAGTTTGACATGCTACCAAACGGTATCATTGAATCTTACCTCACGGTATGAATATTATAGAACAGAGCCAAACCGCTAGAGATCGTTACCCATTGCTATAACGTCATACTCCATACCGGATATCTTACATTTCGAGAACATAACCCGCTGTATCGTAGGTTTTACTGCGGATTACGGGAAATAAATTAGTAGACATTTTAGCAGACGAACACCTCAATACTATGTCTGAATTAGCAGATCCAGTATCGAACAGCCCCAGAGCGTTGTCACATTCCCTGAGAGCCGAACGCTTTAGTCAATAGCATCACATAAATGTGTGATTCTTAGTGTAAAGCGTACAATTCCAGGAGTAAGTCCGCTGAACAGTACTGGCAATAGACACCTTAATTCATGCTACGAATATTACAACAGAAAGTTAATCCGTCGGAGAAAAATACCACTTGCTATAAAGTTATTATTTCGACCGAACATATTATTTTCCTAAAATATAACCCTCTGTAGGGAATGTCATTCTTAGTGCTGATGGAATCAAATTGGTAGACATTTTGACATACGGAACTACTTATTTTCTTGTATCAATAGAAAAATCGACAGTCAAACTGTTCGAGAGCGATACCATATCCTTTGAGAGTCGCATTGCTAAGTAAATAGCTTCACCTATCCTATAATTCCGATAGTCACACCAGGTACTTTAGGAGTACATGCGCTGAATAGTATTAGCAATAGACATTTTTATTCACGGTATGAATATTACAGTATAGCGCTAAATCGTTTGAGATCGATACCAATTGGTATAACGTGACACTCAATACCGAATACCTTACCTTCCGAGAACAAAACCCGCTGTATCGAGAATATAACATCTTGTATCAGGAAGCAAATTCCCTTACATTCTAGAGACGGTACGCTCAATTTCATATGTAAATTAGAAGATCGAGTGTCAGACATTTCGAGAAAGATATCTATCTTCCATGGCACAACGGTCAAGTTAATAGCTTCACTTATACAGGGATTCCGATCGTCAAACCAGATATACCGGGAGTAAATCCGCGAAGACTATTAATTCTCGGCCACCTAGTTCACGGCATAGATATGAAAGTTCAGAGTCAAATTCATGTAGAAATTTAACTACTGATACAAACTTAAACTATTTAACGATGACCTTGGCTTTCGAGAAGTTATCCTGCTGTATCAAGAGAATATCATTGTGTTCCGAGACGGAAGTTAGTGGACATATTAGATACGGAAACTCGAATTAAATTTATGAATTAGGAAATAGATGGTCAAACCATTCCATAATGTTACCACCTACTTTCAGCGTCGAGCTGACAAGTCAGTACCATCACCTTTAGCTGAGATTCCGTCAGTCAAACCTGGTATTCCAGGAGTATATCCGCCGATCAGTATTGTCAATGGACACTCTAATTCACGGCTTGAATATTAAAGTAGAGCGTCAAACCGTTTCTGAACGTTACCAATTGGAATAATGTCAATCGTTCTACCGAAGGCGTTAAGTTCCGAGAACAACATTCGCTTCATCGAAAGTATATATCTACGATCAGAGGCAGAAATCAGTATTCAGTTTAATGACGGGCACTTAATTTCATGTATGATGTCGGAGATCGTGGGTCAAACCGTTCGACATCTTTGCCACCGCCTGTGAGTCACGAGCGGCTAAGTCAATAGCATAACGTATCCATCGATTCCGGGAGTGAAACGAGGCATTTCGGGAGTAAATCCGTTGAACAGAATTGTCAACATACACCTTACTTAGCGGTTTGAATCATAATATTGAGTGTCATACCATATCAGAAGGTCACAAATTGTAATGAAATCAAACGTTTTACCTAATACCATACCGCCCGAGAAGCTAACCCGCCATATCAGGAGTATATCTTTGTGTCTAGAAAATAGATTAGTATTAATTTCAGTGTTGGGCACCATATCTTCATCTACGAATCAGACGATCGAGTGTCAAACCGCACGAGAACGTTTCCAACTTTTGTGCGAGTCGCACAGCTACGTTAATAGCTTCATCTATCCTGTGATTCTGAGGGTCAAACCACGTATTCCGGGAGTAAATGCGCTGAACAGAATTGGATTTATACCCCCCCCCCCCACATTCAATGTATCAAGACTAAAGTACAGTGTCAAATCGTTGCAGAACGTTACCTATTCGTATAAAGTCATTCCGTTTACCGAACCTTTTAACCTTACCTTCCGAGAACCCAACTCGCTGCAGCCATCTTGCTTAATGTTCCCGGGAGCAAATTAGTAGACGTGTTTGAAGACGGACAGCACATTTTCACGTACGAACCGATTAATCGAGAGTCATACCGTTCGCGAACGATCCCACCTTCTGTGAGACTCGAACGGCTAAGTCAATAACTTCACTTATCCTGTGATTCCAAGAGTCAATCCAGGTAGTCCACATCTAAAGCCGCTGTACAGTATTCACATTAGACACGAAATTTCGCGGTATAATTTCGGTATGGATTAGAAGAACGAGTGTCAAACCATTCGGTAGCGGCACCACCTTCCTTCAGAGCCGAACGTCTAAGTGAATAACTTCAACTATACTGTAATTCCGAGGGCCAAACCAGGTGTGCCTTGAGTAAATCCGCTCAGCACTGTTGGCCATTGGTACCTTCATACCCCCGTAGAAGCTGCGGTGGGCCTTCTGGTTCCATTGCTGTATATGTATGACGAACCCACGGTGCCGAATTCGGCCGAACTAAGGCCGAGGTAACCATTCAGCTCATTCAGGAAGTAAAGAGTCCTTACACGGAGTACGACCAGTACGGCCCTGCATTCACTGGTACCTCGGGAAGCGGTTCGAACCCTGGGAAGGCGGGCTTCGTCCGGTCGCGCCGCCGGTTGCTTGGGTTGGCCTCGCGCGGGCTCTGTTGGGCCCATATCGCGGGTTAAGTGGCGTTGTCTTCGCACGGTGGGACCTTCCACGGGTATGCTGCGCGAGAATAGCTCGGACACTGACCTGCAGAGTCAGTAGGTATTATAAAAGGTCCCGGCCTACCGAAGATTGCCGCGTATGGCTTGCAATGTTCGAGCTAATTGATAGGTGCGTGAGGAGGAGTGTCACGCACTGCGCTGATTGGGCGTATCCCAATCCCGCGCCCATGGGGGCCGTGTCGCTTGGCCATAGTGGCAGGTTCGTCACGCTATATCACCGACAAAAGATCACATGATTTCACGAATTTACTAATAACGAAAAGCGTCAAAGAGTTGCTGAACGTTACATATTCGAATAAAGTCAATCTTTTGACCAAATTCCTTATCATCCGAGATACTAACTCGCTGCAGCCAGTGTCTTGCTTAATGTTCTCGGAAACAAATTAGTAGACATGTTAGCCGACGCGCATTACCTTTTCATGTAGAAATAGCAAAATCGAAAGTCAAACCGTTCGAGGAAGTTACCACCTTCATCAAGAGACGAACAGCTCAGCCAATTGCTTCACATATCCTGTTATTCCGAGAGTATAACCAGGCACTCCTAGAGTAAATGCGCTGAACAGTATAGGGAATAGGCACCATAATTCGCGGCTTGTACATAAAAATATTGTGACAAATCGTTTGAAAACGTTACCAATTGCTATAAAGTGAAACACTTTATCGAAGACCTTACCCTCCGGTAAACTAACCCGCTATATCCAGATTGTTACTTCGTATTCTGAGAAAATAGTAGCATTAATATCTGATACGCCCACCATATATTTGATTTTGAATTAGATGTTGGATGCTCAAACCGTTCGAGAACGTTACCACCCTCTGCGAGAGACGATCGGCTAAGTTAATAGCTTCACCTATACTTGCTTCCGATTGTCAGATCAAGCATTCCGCGCCATCCAGAATATAGCTTCGAGCTCGGAGAAAGAAGTTAGTATTCATGTCAGGAATGGACACCTTATCTTCGTGTATGAATTAGTATATCGAGTGTCTAACCGCTCGAAGACGTTGCCACCTACTGTTAGACACGACCGGCTAAGGGAAGAGCTTCACCTATTCTGGGGTACCGAGGGTCAACTATGTATTCCGGAGGCACATTCGAGGGACAGCATTCGCAATAAACACCTTAATTTACAGTTTGAACATAAAAATAGAGCCTGACGCCGTTTAAGAACGTTAGCAATTGCTATGATGTCAAACGTAATAACAAAGACTTGACCTTCCGCGAATATCTCCCGCATCGTAGAGAGTATAACTTCGTGATCAGTGAATGAAATTAGTATTGATTTAAGTGACGGGCACCTTAACATCATTAATGAATTAGACTGTAGAATGTCATGCAGTTCGAGAACGATACCATACTCTTTGAGAGTTGAACGGACAAGTCAATAGCTACACCTATCCTTCGCTTCCGAGAGTCAAACCCGGTATTCCAGGGGTCAATCCACAGTATAGTATTCGCATTAGACACCTTAATCCTCAGTTTGAATAGCAAAATAGAGCGTCAAATCGTGTGTGAACGTTATCAGTTGTTATTAAGTAAAACGATTTGCTAATCGTATTACCGTCCGAGAAGCTATCCCGCCGTATCCAGCGTAGAGCTATGTGCTTATGGAATCATATCAGTAAATAGTTTAGTAACGGGGAAGTTAATTTCATTAAAAATAAGGAGATCGAGGGTCAAATCGGTAGAGAAAGTTACCAGCTTCTGTGAGACACAAAGGGTTAAGTATATAGCTTCACATATCCTGTGATTCCGAAAGCTGAACCAGATATTCCGAGCGTAAATGCGCTGTACAGTGTTGGGAATAGACAACCTCAATTTTCGATTTGAATATTATAGCAGGTCGCCAAGCCGTTGTAGAACATTCCCTATACGGGTAGGAATAAACTCCTTACAGAATGCCTATCCCTCCGAATAACTACCCAGCTGGAACGAAAGTATAACACCGTGTTCGTAGGTACGAAGTAGTATACATTTTAGTGACGGCATATAAATTTCATATATCAGTAATAAGGTCGAGTGTAAAACAGTTCGTGACCGCATCCACGTCCTATGATATTGGAACCGCTAAGTCAATAGCTTCACCTATCCAGTGATGCGGAGAGTCTAAGCAGGTATCCGGTAGTTTATCCGCTGAAAAGTATTGGCAATAGGCACCGTAATTGCTGGTGTGAACATCAATGTACTGTGTCAAACCGTGGAATAACGTTACGAATTAGTATAGAGTCAAACTTTTTACCGACGGACGAACCTTCCGAGAAACTAAGCCGCTGTATCGAGAGTAAAGCCTTCTCTCCAGAGAAGCAAATTAGTAAACATTATAGAGACGTGCTCCATAATTTCATGTATGAATTGCAAAATCGAGGGCAAAACAAATCGAGAACGTTACCACCGTCTGTGAGCGTCGCACAGCTAATCCAGTGGCATCATCTGTCCTGTGATTCCGACAGACAAATCAGGTATGCCGGGTGTCAATCTTCTCTGCTGTATTGGCATCATGCACGCTATATAACGGTATAAATATTAAAGTACTGTGTCACAGAGTTGTGCATCATTACGTATTGCTATAGAGCTAATATTCTACCGAATGCATTATTTTCCGAGTTGCTCACACTCTTCATTCATTGTGTTCCTTCGTTTTCACGTGATCAAATTAGTAGACACTTTAGCAGACGGCCACATTATTTTCATGCATATACAGGAACATCAAAGGCAAACCGTGCGACAACGATACCACCTGCTTTGAGAGACGAACGGCTAAGTCAAGAGCATCACCAAACCTGTTTTTCCGCGAATCAATCAAAGTATTCCGGGAGTAATTGGCCTGTACTGTATTGCGAATAGACTCCTTGTATCACGGTATTTATGACAAGGCAGACCGACAAGCCGCGATAGAACGTTACTTAATGATATCAAGTCTAGCATTTTAACGACAGCCTTACCGTACGCGAAGCTAGCCCGCCGTATAGAGTGTACAACTTCGTGTTTAGAGAAACACATTAGTATACATTTTAGTGACGGCATCTAAGCGTCATGTATGAATTGGAAAGTCGATTGAAACAGTTCGTGATCGTAACCACGTTCTATGCTATTCCAACAGCTATGCCAATAGCTTCACCTATCCTGTGATTCCGAAAGTCAAACCGGGCATTCCGGGACTTATTCCGCAGGGCAGAATTGGCAATGGCCGCCTGAATTGTTAGCATGAGCATTAATGTAGGGAATCAAATCGGTGGAGATCATCACCAATTGTTATAATGTCATTCTTTTTACAGAATAAGCTACCTTCCGAGAAAGTATGCCGCTATACCGAGAGTACAACTTCATTTTCAGAGAAGCACATTGGTACGCATTTTAGTAATGGGCACCATAATTTAATGTAAGAATTACATGATCGATGGTCAAATCGTTCCAGAACTTTACCCCGTTCTTTGGGAGATATTAAGCTAAACCATCAGCACCACTCTACCTACTATTCCGCGAGAAAAACCAGGTATTACGGGAGTAAATGCGCTGAACAGTATTCGCAATAGAAACCCTAATTCACTGTGCGAGTATTAAAGTATAGTGTCCAATCGTTGTAGAACGTTCCTCATTGGTATAGGTTCAAACTTTTACAGATGCCATATCTTCCGAGAAGTTAACCCGATGTATCGAGAGTATAACTTCGTGATCAGAGATACAAATTAATATACATTTTGGGGCCGGCCCCTCAGTATCATGAATGAATAACTAGTTCGAGTTTCAAACCGATCGGGAAAGTTATCACCTATTTTGAAGGTCGCACAACTGAGTCAATGGCTGCCGCTATCCTGTGATTCCGAGTGGCAAATCAGGTATTCCAGGAGTAAATTAGCTGAGCTTTGTTGGCAATAAGCACCTCAACCAACTGGATCAATACTGATGTACAGCGTCACACCGCTGGAAAACGTTACCAATAGATATAACGTCATACACCTTACCAGACATCTTACCCTCCTAGAACCGAACCCGCTGAAGAGAGTGTCATGCTTAGTGCTCACCGCAACTACTAGGGGATGTATTTGCAGGCGGACAGTTTTTTTCCCGTATGAATACAAAATTTGGGAGTATAACTGGTTGGCGAAAGATCTCACCTTCTTTGAAAGTCGCGCATCTAAGCTAATAGTTTCACATATCCTGTGATTGCGGGAGTGAGACCACTTATTCTAGGAGTAAATACTCTGAACAACATTGGCAATAGACAACATAATTCATGGTATGAATATTGAAGTAGAGCGTCATACCGTTTGAGAAGGTATCCAATTGGTATAACGACGTAATCTTTAACTGGTACGTTGCCATCTGAAAACATAACCCGCTGTATCGTGTGTATAACATCGTCTTCAGCAGAAGAAATTAGTAGACATTTTAATGGCGGGTACCTCAATATCATGCATGAATTAAAAGATCGAGTGTCTAACTTATTGACAACGTTATCACATCCTTCGATAGTCGCACAGATATGTCAATAGCTACAGATATCCTGTGGTTCCGATAGGCAAATCGGGTATTCCACGAGTAAACTCGCTGCTCTGTATTGGCAATAAAAACCGCATCTCACTTTATGAATATTAATGTACAGCGTCAAACAGCTGAAGAACGTTACCCATTAATATTACGTAATATTCCTTACCAGACACCTTTACTTCCTAGAACCGAACCCGCTATAGCGAATGCCATGCTTAGTGGTCGCAGAAGTAAGTTTGGAGACATTTGAGCTGATGGATATCTTTTTCACGTATGAATTAGAAGATCGAGTGTCAAACCGCTCGATAACGTTATCAGATTCTTCGAATGTCCCACTGCTAAGTCAATAGCCTCACCTATCCTGTGATTCCGAGAGTCAGACCTTGTATTTCTGGAGTAAATCCGCTGGACACTTTTGGCGATAGGCACCTTAATTCACAGTTTGAGTGTTAATGTAGGGCGTCAAACCGTTCGAGAGCTTTACCAACAGGCATGAAGTCAAACGGCTTATCGAAGGTCTTACATTGCCTCACTGGCCTCATCGAGAGTATAAGTTCGTGTTCACAAAATGAAATTAGTCTCTATTGCAGCGACGGGCACCTGAACTTCATGTTTGAGTTAGAAGATCGGTAGTCAACATTTCGAGGCAGTTACCACCTTCTATGATATTCCAGACAGCCAAGATTCCGTCAGTCAGACCAGGTTTTCCGGGAGTAAATACGGTGAACAGTATTAGTAATAGACACCTTAATACACGGTTTGCATATTATATATAAATGGTCAAACCGTATCAGAACGTTACCAATTGCTATAAAGTCAAATGTTTTACCGAATTCCTTACCCTCCGAAAAGATAACCTGCTGTATCGAGAGTATAACTTCGTATTTAGAGGATGAAATTAGAAAACATTTTTGTGACGGGCACATTAAGTTCATTATGAACAAGAAGATCGCGTGTCAAGCCGCTCGAGAACCTTCTCACCTTCTGCGAGAGACGAACGGCTAATTGAGTAGCCTCTCCTATTCTGAGATTCCGAGATTCAGACCAGGAATTCCGGTAGTAAATCCGCTGAACGGTATTGGAAACAGACACCTTACTCCATGGTTTGGATATTAAAATACAGCGTCACCCAGTATCAGATCATTACCAGTGGCTTTAATGTCAAACGTTTTACAGAAAACCTTATCGTCCGAGAAGCTATCCCGCAGTATGGAGAGTATAACTTCGTGTTTAGAGAAACACGTCAGTACACGTTTCAGTGACGGCACCGTGAATTCATGTATGAATTAGAATTTCGATGGTCAAACCTTTCGGGAACAATCTCGCCTTCATTGATTGTCGAGCGTCTAAGTCAATAGCTTCTTCTACTGCTATTCCGACATTCAACCCAGGAATTCCGGAACTCAATCCGCTGTACACTATTGGTAATGGTCAACTTAATTCACGGTTTGAATACGAAAGTACAGAACCTAACCCTTGCCCAACGTTACCGATTGGTATAATGTCAAACGCTTTACCGTACGCCATACTCACCGAAAGATTAACCCGCTGTATCGGGAATATAACTTCGTGTTTAGAGAAAGAAGTTGCTATACATTTTACTGGCGGGCACCTCAATGTCTTGTGTGAGATACAACATCGAGGGCTGAATATTTCGAGAAAGGTATCACATTCCTTAAAATCCAACGGATAGGATAATAGTTTCACTCATCCTGTGATTCCGAATGTCTAAGCAGGTATTCCGGGAATTATATCCGCAGAAAAGAATTGTCAACAGGCACCGTATTTCCGGGAATGATTATCAAAGTAATGAGTCAAACCGTTGATGAACGTTACGTATTGGTATAGAGTCAAATTTTTTTCAGACGGCTGTACCTTCCGAGAAATTAACCTGCTGCATCGAGAGTATAACTTTGTGTCCAGAGAGGCAAATTAGTAAACATTTTATTGACGTGCTCCATAACATCATGTATGAATTACAAAATCTAGGGCCAAGCCAGTCGTGAACGTTATCACAGTCTTTCATAGTCGCACAGCTAAGCCAGCAGCTTCACCTATCCTCGGATACGGAGAGTCAAAGCAGTTATTCTGGGAGTCAGTCTGATGTGCAGTGTTGCAATCATGTACCCAATTTAACGGTATAAATATTAATGTCACAAGTTGAACAGTCGTAGAAAGTTACGAATTGGTATAGGATCAAAGTTTTCCCGAAGGACTTACCATCCGCGTAGATAACACGCCGTATAGAGTGTATAACTTCGTCTTCAGAGTAGCCAAGTAGCATCCATTTTAGCGACGGGCACCTTAATAGAACGAATGGATTGGAAGGTCGGCTGTCATACCGTTCTAGAACGTTAAGGCCCTCTGTGACAGACGAACGGCTAAGTCAATAGCTTCACTTATCCTGCGATTACGAGAGTCAAAGCAGATATTCCGGGAGAAAGTCCGCTGAAGAGTTCTGGCAATAGACACCATAATTCCCGGTATGAGTATTAAAGTGGAGCGTCAAACTGTTTGAGAACGTTACGAATTCCAACGAAGTCAAACATTTTACAAAAAGCATTACCGCCCGAGACGCTAACCCGCTGCATCGAGTTTCATGCTCAGCTCTCACTGAAACAAATTAGTAGACATTGTAGCAGAAGTACACCTTATTTTGGTATATGAAGGAGATTATCGAGAGGCAAACCGTTCCAGAACGTTACCACCTCCATTCAGAATCGCACGTCTAAGGAAATAGCTTCCTATCCCCTGTGATTCAGAGAGTCACACCAGGTGTATCACGAGTAAATACGCAATACAACAATGGCAACGGATACCATAATTCGCAGTTTATATATTGGAGTAGAGCGTCAAATCGTTTGTGAACGTTACCTATTACTAACGTCGTGCTCCTTACCGGATACCTTTTCGTCCGAGAACCTAACCCTCCGTATCGACAGTATAACTACGTGTTTGATGATGCAAATTTGTATTCATTTTAGTGATGGTCAACCTAATTCCATACGTGAAATAGGAGAGCGATAGTCAAACCGTCTGAGAACGATACCCACATATTTGAGTGTCGAACGTTTAAGTCAAAAGCTTCACGAGTCGTGTATTTCGGAGAGTCAAACCAGGAATTCCGGGAGTCTATCCGCTGGACAGCATTAGTAGTTGACTACTTAATTGACGGTTCGAATATTAATGTTGGGCGTAAAACCGTTGCAGGGCATTACCTGTTCGTATGGAATCAAACTTTTTACCGAAGGCTTTAACTCCCGAGTAGTCCAACCCCCTGTAGAATGTGACTTGCTTAGTGTTCATGGCAACATATAAGTTGACATATCTTAGTAGCGCACCTTAATTTCATGTACGAACAGATTTATGGAGAGTCAAACCTTTCGATACCATCTTCTTTCTGAGTCGAACGGATAATTCAACGGTTTTACCTATCCTGCTATTCCGACAGGCAAACCAGGTATGCCGGGAGTCAGTCCGCTGCACACTATTGGTTATGGACACCTTAATTCGAGGACTGAATATTAAGGTAGAGTGTCAAACTGTTTCAGTACGTTACCATTTGGTACAAAGTCAAACATGTTTCCGAAGACCTTACTCTCATAAAACCTATCCCAATGCATCAAGATTATAACTTCGTGTTCAGAGAAGGAAATTAGTATTCATTTCAGTAACGCGTACCGTATCTTCATGTAGTAATTAGAAGATCGATTGTGAAACCGTTAGAGAACGTTATCACCTTCCTTGAATGTCATTCTTCTATGTCAGTTGCTGCACCTATCCTTTGATTCCGAGAGGCAATTCAGGTACTCCAAGGGTAAATGCGCTGAACGGTATAGGTTTAACGGTTGGTCTCAAACGCTTTGACGCTTTACTTATCTATTCAAATTAGAGAGTCTATTGGCAGTACTGTTCAGCGGATTTACTCCAGGAAAACCTGGATAGACTATCCGAATCTCTGAATTGGTGAAGCTATTGGGTTAGCCGTTCGACTCACAAAGAAGGCGGTAACGTTCTCCAACGGTTTGACTCTAGATCAACTGGTATATAGGTAAAACTGTGTTGCCCGTTCCTAAAATCTATGCTATTTTGCTCCACTGGCCACGAAGTAATACTCTCGATACAGCGGGATAGCTTCTCAGAAGGTACGTCCTTTGGTGAAACGTTGGACACTATCCCAATACGTAACGTTGTGCAACTGTGTGACACTGAACTTTAATATTTATGGTGGAAAGTAGTGTCTTTAATGCCGATACATCACAGCGGATTTAATCCCGGAATACCTGGTTTGGCACTCGGAATCACAGGATAGGTGAAGCTGTTGACTTTGCCATTCCATTCCCGCAGAAGGTCGTAACGTTCTCGAACGGTTTGTCTCACTATAACTCTATTCAAACATTAAAATAATGTGTCCGTCTCTTTAAAATGTCTACTAGTTTGAATCCATGAGGTTCCAAGCATGACACCAGCTACAACTGGATAGGTTTTGGACGGCACTGTATCCGGCAAAAAGTTTGGCTTTATACGATTTGGTAATGTTCTCCTACAGATTTACCCACTACATTAGTATTCATGCCGTGAATTAGCATGTCAATTTCCAATATCACTGGGCGGATTTACTCCAGGAATACCTGGTACGACTCTCGGAATCGCAGGATAGGTCAAGTTACTTTTTTTGCCGTTCGTCTCTATCAGAAGGTGGCAACGTTCTCGAACAGTTTGGCTCTCGACATTCTCAGTCATGCATGAAAGTTAGGTGCTAATTAGTAAACGTATACTAGTTTGTACCACTGGAGGCTGTGTTATACTCTCGAAACGGAGGATTTGCTTCTCCGAAGGTAAAGCCATCCATAAAGTGATTGACTTTATACCAATTGGCAATGCTCTCAAATGGTTTGACGCTCTACATTTTTATTGAAGCCGTGAATTAAGGTGTCTACTGTCAATACTGACAGCGAACATACTCTCGGATTTACAGTGTTGCCTCTCGGAATCTCGGGATAGGTGAAGCGATTGACTTAGACGTTCGTTCTTCGAAGAAGTTGGGAACGTTTTCAAACGGCTTGACATCCTATCTTATGTATTATTCGAGAAATTATGGCGACCGTCACTAAAATGCATACAAATTTGTTTCTCTGAGCACGATTTTATACTCTCGCTACAGCGGATGTTATTTCTCGGAAGAGAAGGTCTTCATTGTAAGCTTCGACTGCATAACAAGTGCTAACGTTCTCGAAGGGTTTCACGCTCGACATCAATATTCGTACCGTGAATTAAGATGTCCATCGGTAATACTGCACAATGGATTGATTCCTGGAATGACTGGCATGGCCAACGGTTTACAAGATATGTGAAACCATTGACTTAGCCGCTCGGTTCTTAAAGAAGATTGTATCGTTCTCGAATGCATTGACTCCGTATATTCCTATTCATACATGCAATTATGTTGACCGTCTGCTAAAATATCTAGTAATCTGCTTTCTTCAACACTAAGATAGACAACCGCTAGTTCGGTGTTGGTTTTTGGATGAGAAGTTATTCGATAAAACGTTTGACTTTGTACCAGTTGGAAATGTTCTGGAAAGGATGGACGCCCTACTTAAATATTCAAACTGTGAATTAAGTTGTCAATTGCCAATACTATTCAGCGGACTTACTCTCGGGTTACCTGGTTGCGACCCCGGAATAACATTATAGTTGGAGCTACTGACTTAGCCGTTCGGCTATCCAGGAAGGCGGTAACGATCCCGAACGCTTTACCTATCGAAGCTGATATTTGTACACAAACATGTGGTGTTGGTCTGCTGAAATGTATACTAATATGATTCCTCGAACATTAAGCAGGACACACGCTACAGCTGGTTAGGTTCTCCGCAGGTATGGTATTCTTAAGAGGTATGAGTTTATAAGAAATGGTAATGTTCTCTAACCGGTTGACTCCCTACCTCAATATTCATACCGTGAGTTAATTTGTCAATTGCCAATACTATTCAGAGGATTTACTCGCGGAATATATGGCTTTGAATTTCGGAATCGCAGTATAGGTGAAGCTATTGACTTTGCCGATCGACTCCCAAAGAATGTGCTGTCGTTCTCTATAGGATTGCGAATCAATCGTCTATATAATACATTACGGTGCCGGTCACTAAAATTTACAATAATTTGTTTCTCTGTACACGAAGTTATACTCTCGATGCAATGAGTGAGGTTCGCAGATGGTACGGCCTTCGGTAGAACGTTTGACCTTCAAATAATGGGAAACTTTCACAAACGGTTTGAAGCTCAATTTTAATATTCAAATCATGAATTAAGATGTCTATTGCCAAAACTATTGAACGGATTTACTCCCGGAATACTTGGTTTGACTCTCGGAAGCGCTGGATCCGAGGAACAATTGACATAGCCGTTCGTCTCTCACAGAAGGTGGCAAGGCTCTCTAACGGTTTGACGCTCGATATTCTAATTTATACATGAATTTATGGCGACGTCACTAAATTGTAGACTAATGTGTTTGCCTAAACTCGAAGCTATACCGTCGATACGGCGGGTTTGCATCTCGGACGGTAGGGCATTCTGTAAAACGTTTGACTTCATTGCAATTGCAACGTTCTCACACTGTGTGGCAGTCTATTTTAATATTCTTTCCGCGAATTAAGGTATCTATTGCCAATACTTGTCAGCGCATTTACTCGGGGAATTTGAGGTTTGGCTTCCGGTATCACAGAATGTATGAAGCTACTGACATATCCGTTCGAACCTCAGAGAAGGTGGTAACTATTTTCGAACGGTTTGACCCTCGACTTTCTTTATCGTACATGAGAACAACTTGTTCGCTTGGTAGAATGTATACTAATTTCTATCACTGAACACAATGTTATGCTCTCGATACAGTGCGTTATCCACTCAGAGGATGAAACTATTGACTTTATACCAATTGGTATCGCTACCAAGCCGATTGACGCTCTATATTAATATTCGAACTGCGAATTAAGGTGTTAATTAATAATAGTGTACAGCGCATTGACTCCAGGAGTGCTTGGTCCGTCGCTCCAAATCACAGGCTAAATGCAGCTATAGGCTTCGCACTTCGGCACTCAAAGATGCTGGGGTCGTTGGTGGCCTGCTTGACTCTGTATATCTCCATTCATACATGAAAGTAAGGTGTCCCCCTGCTATAATGGCTACTAATTTCATTCCGTCAACACGAAGCAAGATCCTGGCTACTGGGGAAAAGTTCCCGAAAAGTAAGGTATTCGGTAAGAAAATGACTTAATGCAAATTGGTAGTATTGTACGACGATTTGACACTTACTATAATATTCATACCGTCAGATAACGTGCCTATTGCCATTACTGTACTGCGGATTTGCTTCCGAAGTACTTCGTTTCACTCATGGAATCACTGGATTGGTGAAGATTTTCACTTAGCCGTTCGGCTCTCAAAGAAGGTGGGATAGCTCATGAGCGACTTGACCCTAGATTTTGTTATTCCTACATGAAAAAAAGCTTTGCGTCTTCTAAAAGGCCTACTGATCTGTTTCCGTGAGCACTTAGCATGATACTCGATACTGCAGGTTATGTTCAAGGATGGTAAGTTGTATGGGGAAAAGGTATGACTTAATACAAACTGGTTATGTTCTCGAACAGATTGAGTCTCTGCGAGGTGTGACTCTCGGAATCTCGGGTATAGGGGAAGCCATTGTCTTAGGTGTCCGAGAGTCAAGCAAGTTTGTAACGTTTTGGAACGACTTGACTATCCATCTTATAATTCATACACGAAACTACGATGCCAATAACTAAAATGAATACTAATGTCTTTCTCTGAACACGAAGTTATGCTCTTGTTACAGCGGGCTAGGCTTTTCGGAAGGTAAGGCTGTCCGTAAAAAGTTTGTCATTGTTTACGTTGCACAACGATTTGACACTGTACTTTAATATTCATACCATGAATTGACCTGTCAATTGCCAATACTGTTCAGTTGATATAATTCCCGAATACCTGGCCTCACACTCGGAATCGCAGGATCGGTTTAAGCTACTGACTTAGCTGGTCATCTCTAACAGAAGATGGCAACGTTCTCGTGCCGTTTGACCGTCGATCTTCAAATTCATTCATGAAATTATGGTGCCCGTCTCTAAAATGTATACTAATTGGCATCTATGAATACGTGGATATACCCTCCTTACAGCGGGATAGTCCTTCGGAAGGTCAGGTCCTCAGTAAAACGTATGTGTTTATGCCAATTGGTAACGCTTTCATACGCTTTGAAGATCTAATTTAATATACGGACCGAAAATTAAGGTATCCAATGCCAATACTCTTCAGCTGATTAACTGCTGGAATGCCGGGCTCCACTCTCGGAATCACAAGTATAGGTGAAGTTATTAACACAGCCGTTCGACTATGGAGGAAGCTTGTAACAATCTCGAACGGTTTGTCCCTCAATCTTCTAATTCATACATGAAATTTAGGTGCCCGTCACTAAAATGTTTACTAATTTGTTCCTCTGAACCCGTAGTAATAATCTGAATACCGTAGATTAAGTACTCATAGGGTAAGGTATTCCTTAAAACCTCTGGCATTATACCTATATGAAAAGTTCTACAATGGTTAGACTCTGTATTTTAGTATTCAAACCGTGAATAAAGATGATGACTGCTTATAGTGAGCACCGGATTGACTCCCGGAATGCCTGGACTGACTAATGGAATAACAGGATATGTGAAGCAATTGGCATAGCCGTTCGACTCTCAAAGAAGATGGGATCGTTCGCGAACGGTGTGACTCTTGATTAATCCGTTCATACGTGAAAATGTGCAGTCCGTCTGCTAACACGTCTATTAATTTGCATCCGGGAATATTCAGCAAGACACACGCTACAGCGAGTTGGGTTCTCAGAAGGTAATGTATTCGGTAAAGGTAATGACTTTACACGAATTGGTTATGACCTCCGATCGTTTGTCGCTCTACTTGAATATTCAATCCGTGAATTATGGCGTCTATTGCCAATACTTTTTTAGCCAACTCTCTCCCGGTTTGGCTCACGGAATCAGAGGGTAGGTGAAGCTATTGGAACAGACCTTTGGATCTCAAAGATGGGGGTATCGTGCTCGATCGGTTCGATTCACTATCTCCTAATTCCAACATGAAATTGAGCTTCACGTCACGCAACTGTATACTAATTTGTTTTTTTACCACGATCTCATACTCTCGATGCAGCGGGATTCGTTCTTGAAAGGTAACGTAGTCTGTAAAAAGAGTGACTCTAAAACAATTTGTAATGTTCTCCGACCATTTGACTTCCTATATTAGTTCCCATGCCGAGAATTTAGGTCACTATTGCCGATGCTGTACAGCGGATGTACTCCTAGAATGCCTGGTTTGACTATCGGTATCACAGGATAGTTGAAGGTATAGACGTAGCTGTGCCACTCTGAAAGAAGGTTCCTACGTTATCGAACGGTTTGCCCTCGATATTCCTATATGTGCACGAAAATAATGTATCCGTGTTCTGAAGTGTATAATAAATTGATCACGTGAAAACTAGGGAACACAATCTATGCAGCAAGTTGTGCTCTCGCAATGTAAGGAACTGGGTAAAAGGAATTACTTTATTCCAATTGGTAATATCCTCCGACAGCTGGATTCCCTATGTTAACATTCATACCGTGCCGTCTGGTGTACCTTATTAATACTGTTCAGCGGATTTAATCCCGGAATAACTTTATTGACGCTCGAAATCACAGAATTGGTGAAGCTATTGACATAGCCGTTCGACTCTCAGGGAGGGTGGTAACGTTGTTGATCGGTTTGACTATCGTTCTTCTAACTCGCACATGAAGTTATGATGACCTAAATTAAAATGTATGCTAATTCCTTCCTGTGAACACGCAGCTATACTCTCGATATAGCCGGCTAGATTTTCGGAGTGTAAGGTCTTCGGTGAAACGTTTGACTCTATACCAATTGGTAACGTTCTCCAACGGTTTGACGCTCGATCATCTTATTCATACCTGAAAATATGGAGCACGCCACTAGAATGTAAACTAATTTGCAATTCCGATCTCGAAGTTATACTCTCGATGCAGCGGGTTAGTTTTTCGGAGAGTAAGGTCGTTGCTAAAACGTTTGACATTATACCAATTGGTAACGCTCTCAAACAGTTTAACGCTCTATGCTAATATTTAGACTACGAATTAAAGTGTCTACTCCGAATACTGTTTAGCGGACTTACATCTCGGTTTTCCTGGGTTGACTCGCGGAATCACGGGATAGGTGAAGTTATTCACTTGACCGTTCGACTCTCAAAGGAGGCGGTAATGTTCGTGATCAGTCTGCCTCCCGATCTTCTAATCCATACACGAGATGAAGGTGCCCGTATCTAAAATGACATGTAACATGCTTCTCGGAACACGAAGTAATACCCTCAACATAGCGGGTTAGCTTCTCGGATGGAATGGCCTACGGTAAAAAGTTAGACTCTTACGAATGGGTAAAGTTCAACGACGAACAGTGAATGATGGTACGGCTGATCGAGCAACT